>NC_041381.1:137050460-137051790 GCF_002162155.2 Triticum dicoccoides
CCTCCGGGCCACCGTCCCCCACAACCACCGTCCCCACCCGAGCCCCTTCCTTCCCTCCGGCAAACTGCGGCGAGCTCTCAAAAATGGACTGGCCCAATTTTGAAATTTACTCTACTGTCATTTAACTAGTGTGGAATATAAAAGGGGAAAACCATAAGCATTGCGAGTATAGTGTTGAGCGGGTCATGGCGGATCTAAAGGTGCAAATCGGACAAAGGCAACTTCACAACGAATGTTTGCTTTCAACTAACAAGTAATATTCTAAGTGATGGACAAGAAATCACAGTAAATCAGTGGCGATCTATTTTCTTGCTGACAAAAATAACCAGATACGAAAGAGTACCGCCAATGGTGTTGCGCCGTGTAAGCATCTGCTGAGGCGTTGAGGGCACTGCGGTAGCGATGGCTATTGGTAGCGTGGAAGCAGATCTAGGAGGGCAGACGGTGGCGGCGAGGGAAATATCCCGGCATGGTGGACGAGACGGTCGTACAAGCGACCTTGGCAAGGAGGACAACGACGCGAATGAAGTGAGAGGACGCGAATCAAGGATCATGGTCCGAAGATGTGGATGAGAGAGGTCGATCTCTTGTAATGGACGACGGCGTCGGGGTATCAACTCCGGCATGGTGGAGGAGGATGGCAGTGGTTGGGGTGGCGGACGGAGGAGGCTGGGGTGAAGAGGGTGTTTTGGCGCCCATGGAGTACGAATGAGGAAATGGAGGGAGAGAGCAAGAAGGGGACAATGCCCAGGGCGCGCTTGTCTCAAATGCGAGGAAATTTACAAACTTAGCCCCTGATTAAAATTTCCTACATCGCAGCAATAATAGTCGATTGGGGATAGGACGGTAATCTCGCATACACCAAATATTTGCTGCCGAAAATTTCAGCCGAGGAGAGTTTGTTTTGGCGTCCACCATGTATGAATCCGGGTGAGAGGCGGTTATGCCACGTTTGAGTGAAATTACAAACCTGCCCCTATCAAGACCTATTGAAATAGAGCCAACATGTGTTGCGTGTCAGGGACATGCGGTAATTTCCATCTCCCATATTTTGGTTTCAGGCGGTTACTGCGAGCTTGGCCGCTTTGTTCAATTTTTTGTGAAAAAGCTTGCACGTTTACCATGCCAGCTCAATTCCAATCCATTTTGTATTCTATTTTTGTTCGGGCAGGATCCATTTTCAATTAGAATAAAATTTTATATACATCATTTTTTATATATACTTTCAAAAGCACAACAAAGAATTCTGCTCCTTTATATATATATATATATATATATATATATATATATATATATATATATATATATATATATATATATATATATATAT
>NC_041381.1:137052219-137086310 GCF_002162155.2 Triticum dicoccoides
TACAATGATCTCAAAATCATAAGGTTGAAGTCAAAAAATTTAAACCAAATTATGTTCTACTAAGATGTATGGATCGGTAATATCTACGTTTTAAATAACATAGATGCACGTGAATTCATATGAGTATGCATGTTTGATAGATCAATTTTGGTTCGAGTATGAATTACATGTATCATCATCTCGAATTCAAATATTTTTATCACTTTTATGTTGACATTTTCTATACACGCAACTAAATATATGAATCTTATTTCACGCCCATCTCTCTCGCATGCTCCTTCATGTAGCTATCACTCTCTTTTCTCCAGCTCACCCGCACGCTCACTTCATGTTTCTCCTACATTTTTGCGAACATGGTCTCTCGACATATCCCTTGAGAAGTGTCACACTCTCCCTATCATTATACATTACACGGTTTTCATTATCTCTCACATCTCTATCGTTCTCTGGTATCACTAGGTACCAAGCTTTCATTTTCACCGTCACACACACACTCCACTACAAGAAATATGTCAACTTGTGACCTTCTCTCAGTGATCCCAGCTGAATTGGTCGTAAATCCACGGCCATTTCACTTGGAAGAGCTCAAACCCTGAAATTGTCTTACACCAAATGGTCATAAAGCAGACAAGAGTGGTTCACGACCTTATTTCTACCTGATTACAACCAATATAAATGGTCATGAGGTTGTGAAAGTGGATGCATTGGTACTTAAGGTGTCGCTAAAGGTGGGCTTGGGCCTCGATGGAACGAGGCCACCTCCCCACCTCCTTTTAAAAAAAAACTATGTGCCATGCAGGCCTTGGCCCATTCAGGAAGAAATGTGGGATGCCCTCATATTACTAAAAAAACATATATTTGGCCCAACGAATATGGGAAAATACAAATATCGGCAATGTTAATCATGTATTTAAATTTTTCTAAAAATGTTAATTATGTATTTAAATTTTTCTAACAAATATCATCAATGTTTTATATGCATACAAAAATGTACAATGTGTAAAAATATATAGACATCAAAACGTATGTACGAAAAGATTTTTTTTGTTGAAAATATATGAAAATATGTTAATCATGTATTTGAAAAAAAGTTAAACATATATAAACAATATGTACAATGTGTCTTCAAAAATGTAGACATGTCTTCAAAATATTAGACATCAAAATATTTATTAAAAATGTTAATGATATAACTAAAAACTGTTTAATATCTATAAAATATGTTTCTAGTGTACACAAATTTGTTCATAAAATGTGGTACAATATTCTTGAAAATGGAGAAGTTTTTTTACAACAAATATTTGTTAGGTTCTTCAAAAAAACTCATTTTGGGAACTCGAAAAATAGAAAATGAATATGCCGGAATTTGTCTTTTTCACGAGAGGTGGATCAAAAACTTTTTACACCTAACCATTTGGTCAATTGTACATTAAATATGGCCTGCTATTTTTGAAATTTGATTTGGTCCAATTTTGCAACAATTATTTGGTAGGTTCTTCACAAAAAAAACTCATTTTGGGCGCTCGGTAAATGGAAAATGATGTTTTCATACAAAGAAAATGAAAACTTCCTTAGGCAACATTGTTTCTGAAGGAAATATGCCCTAGAGGCAATAATAAAGTTATTATTTATTTCCTTATATCATGATAAATGTTTATTATTCATGCTAGAATTATATTAACCGAAAACATGATACATGTGTGAATACATAGACAAACTGAGTGTCACTAGTATGCCGCTACTTGACTAGCTCGTTAATCAAAGATGGTTATGTTTCCTAGCCATGAACAAAGAGTTGTCATTTGATTAACGAGATTAGATCATTAGGAGAATGATGTGAGTGACTTGACCCATTCCGTTAGCTTAGCACTTGATCGTTTAGTATGTTGCTATTGCTTTCTTCATGACTTATACACGTTCCTATAACTATGAGATTATGCAACTCCCGTTTTCCGAAGGAACGCTTTATGTGCTACCAAACATCACAACGTAACTGGGTGATCATAAAGGTGCTCTACAGGTGTCTCCGAAGGTACTTGTTGGGTTGGCGTATTTCAATATTAGGATTTGTCACTCCGATTGTCGGAGAGGTATCTCTGGGCCCACTCGATAATGCACATCACTATAAGCCTTGCAAGCATTCTAACTAATGAGTTAGTTGCAGGATGATGTATTACGGAACGAGTAAAGAGACTTGCCGGTAACGAGATTGAACTAGTTATTGGATACCGACGATCAAATCTCGGGCAAGTAACATACCGATGACAAAGGGAACAACGTATGTAGTTATGTGGTTTGACCGATAAAAGATCTTCGTAGAATATGTAGGAGCCGATATGAGCATCCAGGTTCCGCTATTGGTTATTGACCGGAAACGTGTCTCGGTCATGTCTACATAGTTCTCGAACCCGTAGGGTCCGCATGCTTAAGGTTTCAATGACAGTTCTATTATGAGTTTATGTGTTTTGATGTACCGATGAAGTTCGGAGTCCTGGATGAGATCAGGGACATGACGAAGAGTCTCGAAATGGTCGATACGTAAATATCTATATATTGGACGACTATATTCGGACTTCGGAAAGGTTCTGAGTGATTCGGGTATTTTTCGGAGTACCGGAGAGTTACGGGAATTCGCCGGGGAGTATATGGGCCTTATTGGGCTATACGGGAATAGAGGAGAGAGGCCGAAAGGAAGGAGGCATGCAGCCCCCCTCTGGTCCGAATTGGACAAGGGGTGCAACCCCCTTTTCCTTCCTCCTCTCCCCTTCTTTCCTTCTCTCCTACTCCAACAAGGGAAGGAGGAGTCCTACTCCCGGCGGGAGTAGGACTCCCCCCTTGGCGCGCCTCCTCCTGGCCGGCCGCCCCCTCCCCCTTTATCCTTTATATACGGGGGCAGGGGGGCACCTCTAGGCACAACAATTGATCCTTGGATCTCTTAGCCATGTGCGGTGCCCCCCTCCATCATAGTCCTCCTCGATAATATTGTAGCGGTGCTTAGGCAAAGCCCTGCGACGGTAGAACATCAAGATCGTCACCACGCCGTCGTGCTGACGGAACTCTCCCTCGACACTCGGCTGGATCGGAGTTCGAGGGATGTCATCGAGCTAAATGTGTGCTAGAACTCGGAGGTGCCGTAGTTTCGGTGCTTGATCGGTCGGGCCTGAAGACGTGTGACTACATCAACTGCATTGTTCTAACGCTTCCGCTTTCGATCTATGAGGGTACGTGAACACACTCTCCCCGCTCGTTGCTATGCATCACCATGATCTTGCGTGTGCGTAGGAAATTTATTGAAATTACTATGTTCCCCAACAGTGGCATCCGAGCCTAGGTTTTATGCGTAGATGTTATATGCACGAGTAGAACACAGGTGAGTTGTGGGCGATACAAGTCATACTGCTTACCAGCATGTCATACTTTGGTTCGGCGGTATTGTTGGATGAAGCGGCCCGAACCGACATTACACGTACGCTTACGCGAAACTGGTTCTACCGACGTGCTTTGCACACAGGTGGCTGGCGGGTGTCTGTTTCTCCAACTTTAGTTGAACCGAGTGTGGCTACGCCCGGTCCTTGCGAAGGTTAAAACAGCACTAACTTGACAAACTATCATTGTGGTTTTGATGCGTAGGTAAGAACTGTTCTTGCTCAGCCCATAGCAGCCACGTAAAATTTGCAACAACAAAGTAGAGGACATCTAACTTGTTTTTGCAGGGCATGTTGTGATGTGATATGGTCAAGACGTGATGCTATATTTTATTGTATGAGATGATCATGTTTTGTAACCGAAGTTATCGGCAACTGGCAGGAGCCATATGGTTGTCGCTTTATTCTATGAAATGCAAAACGCCCTGTAATTGCTTTACTTTATCACTAAGCGATAGCGATAGTCGTAGAAGCAATAGATGGCGTAACGACAACAATGTTGTGATGGAGATCAAGGTGTCGCGCCGGTGACGATGGTGATCACGACGGTGCTTCAGAGATGGAGATCACAAGCACAAGATGATGATGGTCATATCATATCACTTATATTGATTGCATGTGATGTTTATCCTTTATGCATCTTATCTTGCTTTGATTGACGGTAGCATTTTAAGATGATCTCTCACTAATTATCAAGAAGTGTTCTCCCTGAGTATGCACCGTTGCGAAAGTTCTTCGTGCTGAGACACCACATGATGATCGGGTGTGATAGGCTCTACGTTCAAATACAACGGGTGCAAAACAGTTGCACACGCGGAATACTCAGATTAAACTTGACGAGCCTAGCATATACAAATATGGCCTGGGAACACGGAGACCGAAAGGTCGAACGTGAATCATATAGTAGATATGATCAACATAGTGATGTTCACCATTGAAAACTACTCCATCTCACGTGATGATCGGACATGGTTTAGTTGATTTGGATCACATGATCACTTAGATGACTAGAGAGATGTCTGTCTAAGTGGGAGTTCTTTAGTAATATGATTAATTGAACTTTAATTTATCATGAACTTAGTCCTGGTAGTATTTTGCAAATTATGTTGTAGATCAATAGCTCGCGTTGTTGCTTCCCTATGTTTTTATATGTGTTCCTAGAGAAAACTAAGTTGAAAGATGTTAGTAGCAATGATGCGGACTTGGTCCGTGATCTGAGGTTTATCCTCATTGCTGCACAAAAGAATTATATCCTTGATGCACTGCTAGGTGACGGACCTATTGCAGGAGCAGATGTAGACGTTATGAACGTTTGGCTAGCTCAATATGATGACTACTTGATAGTTTTGTGCATCATGCTTTATGGCTTAGAACCGGGACGACAAAAACGTTTTTGAAATGTCATGAAACATATAATATGTTTCAAGAGATGAAATTGGTATTTCAGACTCATGCCCATGTCAAGAGGTATGAGACCTCAGACAAATACTTCGCCTAAAAGATGGAGGAGAATTGCTCAACTAGTGAGCAAGTACTTACTACAATCACTTGAATCAAGTGGGAGTTAATCTTCCAGATAAGATAGTGATTGGCAGAGTTCTCTAGTCACCATCACCAAGTTACTGGAACTTCGTGATGAACTATAATGCAAGGGATGACGAAAACGATTCCCGAGCTCTTCGTGATGCTGAAATCGACGAAGGTAGAAATCAAGAAAAGAGCATCAAGTGTTGATGATTGACAAGACCACTAGTTTCAAGAAAAGGGCAAAGGAAAAGAAAGGAAACTTCAAGTAGAATGGCAAGCAAGTTGTCACTCCCGCAAAGAAGCCCAAAGCTGGACCAAAGCCTGAAACTGAGTGCTTACACTACAAAGGAAATAGTCACTAGAAGCGGAAATGCCCTGAATATTTGGTGGATAAGAAGGATGGCAAAGTGATGAAGGAAATATGCCCTAGAGGCAATAATAAAGTTATTATTTATTTCCTTATTTCATGATAAATGTTTATTATTCATGCTAGAATTGTATTAACCGGAAACATGATACATGTGTGAATACATAGACAAACATATAGTCACTAGTATGCCTCTACTTTACTAGCTCATTAATCAAAGATGGTTATGTTTCCTAACCATAGACATGTGTTGTCATTTGATTAATGGGATCACATCATTAGGAGAATGATGTGATTGACATGACCCATTCCGTTAGCCTAGCACTTGATCGTTTAGTATATTGCTATTGCTTTCTTCATGACTTATACATGTTCCTGTAACTATGAGATTATGCAACTCCCGTTTACCGGAGGAACACTTTGGGTACTACCAAACGTCACAACGTAACTGGGTGACTATAAAGGAGTACTACAGGTGTCTCCGAAGGTACATGTTGAGTTGGCGTATTTCGAGATTAGGTTTTGTCACTCCGATTGTCGGAGAGGTATCTCTGGGCCCTCTCGGTAATGCACATCACTATAAGCCTTGCAAGCAATGTGACTAATGAGTTAGTTGCAGGATGATGCATTACGTAACGAGTAAAGAGACTTGCCGGTAACAAGATTGAACTAGGTATTGGATACCGACGATCGAATCTCGGGCAAGTAACATACCGATGACAAAGGGAACAACGTATGTTGTTATGCAGTTTGACCGATAAAGATCTTCGTAAAATATGTGGGAGCCAATATGAGCATCCAGGTTCCGTTATTGGTTATTGACCGAGAATAGTTCTAGGTCATGTCTACATTGTTCTCGAACCCGTAGGGTCCGCACGCTTAAGGTTTCGATGACAGTTATATTATGAGTTTATGAGTTTTGATGTACCGAAGGAGTTCGGAGTCCCGGATGAGATCAGAGACATGACGAGGAGTCTCGAAATGGTCGAGACGTAAAGATCGATATATTGTACGACTATATTCGGAGTTCGGAAAGGTTCCGAGTGATTCGGGTATTTTTAGGAGTACCGGAGAGTTACGGGAATTCGCCGGGGAGTATATGGGCCTTATTGGGCCATACGGGAATAGAGGAGAGAGGCCGAAAGGAAGGAGGTGCGCAGCCCCCCTCTGGTCCGAATTGGACAATGGGTGCGGCCCCCTTTCCCTTCCTCCTCTCCCCCTCTTTCCCCCTTCTCCTACTCCAACAAGGAAGGAGGGAGTCCTACTCCCGGTGGGAGTAGGACTCCCCTTGGCACGCCCCTACTGGGCCGGCCGCCCCTCCCCCCTTGCTCCTTTATATACGGGGGCAGGGGGCACCTCTAGACACAACAACAATTGATCCCTTGGATCTCTTAGCCGTGTGCGGTGCCCCCCTCCACCATAATCCATCTTGATAATATCGTAGCGGTGCTTAGGCGAAGCCCTGCATCGGTAGTACATCAAGATCGTCACCACGTCGTCGTGCTGACGGAACTCTCCCTCGACACTCGGCTGGATCAGAGTTCGAGGGACGTCATCGAGCTGAATGTGTGCTAGAACTCGGAGGTGTCGTAGTTTCGGTGCTTGATCGGTCGGACCGTGAAGACGTACGACTACATCAACCGCGTTGTTCTAACGCTTCTGCTTTCGGTCTACGAGGATACGTGGACACACTCTCCCCTCTCATTGCTATGCCATCACCATGATCTTGCGTGTACGTAGGAAAATTTTGAAATTACTACGTTCCCCAACAGTGGCATCCGAGCCTAGGTTTTATGCGTTGATGTTATATGCACGAGTAGAACACAAGTGAGTTGTGGGCGATACAAGTCATACTGCTTACCAGCATGTCATACTTTGGTTCGGCGGTATTGTGAGATGAAGCGGCCTGGACCGACATTACGCGTACGCTTACGCGAGACTGGTTTCACCGTTACGAGCACTCGTGCTTAAAGGTGGCTGGCGGGTGTCTGTCTCTCTCACTTTAGCTGAATCGAGTGTGGCTACGCCCGGTCCTTGAGAAGGTTAAAACAGCACCAACTTGACGAACTATCGTTGTGGTTTTGATGCGTAGGTAAGAACGATTCTTGCTAAGCCCATAGCAACCACGTAAAATTTGCAACAACAAAGTAGAGGACGTCTAACTTGTTTTTGCAGGGCATGTTGTGATGTGATATCGTCAAGACGTGATGAGATATAAGTTGTTGTATGAGATGATCATGTTTTGTTGAAGTTATCGGCAACTGGCAGAAGCTCTATGGTTGTCTCTTTGTTGCATAAGATGCAAGTGCCAAATAATTGTTTTACTTTATTGCTATGAGATAGCAATAGTTGCAAGAGCAATAGTTGGCGAGACGACCATGTGACGACACATTGATATAGATCAAGATGATGAAGATCATGGTGTCGTGCTGGTAACGATAGAGATCATGACAGTACTTTGGAGATGGAGATCAAAGGCGCAAGATGATCATGGCCATATCATGTCACATATTTTGATTGCATATGATGTTTATCTGTTATACATCTTACTCTGTTTTGTTTGACGGTAGCATTTTAAGATGATCTCTCACTAATTATCAAGAAGTGTTCTCCCTGAGTATGCACCGTTGCAAAAGTTCTTCGTGCTGAGACACCACGTGATGATCGGGTGTGATAGGCTCTACGTTCAAATACAACGGGTGCAAAACAGTTGCACACGCGGAATACTCAGGTTAAACTTGACGAGCCTAGCATATACAGATATGGCCTCGGAATACGGAGACCGAAAGGTCGAGCGTGAATCATATAGTAGATATGATCAACATATTGATGTTCACCGTTGAAACTACTCCATCTCACGTGATGATCGGACATGGTGTAGTTGATATGGATCACGTAATCACTTAGAGGATTAGAGGGATGTCTTTCTAAGTGGGAGTTCTTAAGTAATATGATTAATTGAACTTTAATTTATCATGAACTTAGTCCTGGTAGTATTTTGCAAATTATGTTGTAGATCAATAGCTTGCGTTGTTGCTTTCATATGTTTATTTTGATATGTTCCTAGAGAAAATTGTGTTGAAAGATGTTAGTAGCAATGATGCGGATTGGATCCGTGACCTGAGGTTTATCCTCATTGCTGCACAGAAGAATTATGTCCTTAATGCACCGCTAGGTGACAGGCCTATTGCAGGAGCAGACGCAGACGTTATGAACGTTTGGCTAGCTCAATATGATGACTACTTGATAGTTTAGTGCGCCATGCTTAACGGCTTAGAATCGGGACTTCAAAGATGTTTTGAACGTCATGGACCATATGAGATGTTCCAGGAATTGAAGTTAATATTTCAAGCAAATACCCGAGTTGAGAGATATGAAGTCTCCAACAAGTTCTATAGCTAAAAGATGGAGGAGAATCGTTCAACTAGTAAGCATGTGCTCAGATTGTCTGGGTACTTCAATCACTTGAATCAAGTGGGAGTTAATCTTCCAGATAAGATAGTGATTGACAGAATTCTCTAGTCACCATCACTAAGTTACTAGAACTTTGTGATGAACTATAGTATGCAAGGGATGACGAAAACAATTCCCGAGCTCTTCGTGATGTTGAAATCGACAAAGGTAGAAATCAAGAAAGAGCATCAAGTGTTGATGATTGACAAGACCACTAGTTTCAAGAAAAGGGCAAAGGGAAAGAAAGGGAAACTTCAAGCAGAATGGCAAGCAAGTTGTCACTCCCGCGAAGAAGCCCAAAGCTGGACCAAAGCCTGAAACTGAGTGATTATACTGCAAAGAAAATGATCACTAGAAGCAGAAATGCCTTGAATATTTGGTGGATAAGAAGGATGGCAAAGTGAAGAAGGGTATATTTGATATACATGTTATTGATGTGTACCTTACTAGTGTTTATAGTAACCCCTGAGTATTTGATACTTGTTCGGTTGCTAAGATTAGTAACTCGAAACAGGAGTTACAGAATAAACAGAAACTAGTTGAGGGTGAAGTGACGATGTGTGTTGGAAGTGGTTCCAAGATTGATATGATCATCATCGCACACTCCCTATACTTTCGGGATTAGTGTTGAACCTAAATAAATGTTATTTGGCGTTTGCGTTGAGCATGAATATGATTTGATCATGTTTATTGCAATACGGTTATTCATTTAAAATCAGAGAATAATTGTTGTTCTGTTTAAATGAATAAAACCTTTGATGGTCATACACCCAATGAAAATAGTTTGTTGGATCTCGATCGTAGTGATACACATATTCATAATATTAATGCCAAAAGATGCAAAGTTGATAATGATAGTGCAACTTATTTGTGGCACTGCCGTTTGGGTCATATCGGTGTAAAGCGCATGAAGAAACTCCATAAAGATGGATTTTCGGAATCACTTGGTTATGGATCATTTGATGCTTGCGAACCGTGCCTTTTGGGCAAGATGACTAAAACTCCGTTCTCCGGAACAATGGAACGAGCTACTGACTTGTTGGAAATAATACATGCCGATGTATGAGATCCAATGAGTATTAATGCTCATGGCAAGTATCATTATTTTCTGACCTTCACAGATGATTTGAGCAGATATGTGTATATCTACTTGATGAAACATAAGTCTGAAATAGTTGAAAGGTTCAAAGAATTTCAGAGTGAAGTGGAGAATCATCGTAACAAGAAAATAAAGTTTCTACGATCTGATCGTGGAGGAGAATATCTGAGTTACGAGTTTGGCCTTCATATAAAACAATGTGAAATAGTTTTGCAACTCACGCCACCTGGAACACCACAGCTTAATGGTGTGTCCGAACATCATAACAGTACTTTATTGGATATAGTGCAATCTATGATGTCTCTTACTGATTTACCACTATTGTTTTGGGGTTATGCATTAGAGACAGCTGCATTCACGTTAAAAGGGCACCATCTAAATCCGTTGAGACGACACCATATGAATTGTGGTTTAGCAAGAAACCCAAAGTTGTCGTTTCTTAAAGTTTGGGGCTGTGATGCTTATGTGAAAAAGTTTCATCCTGATAAGCTCAAACCCAAATCGGAGAAGTGCGTCTTCATAGAATACCCAAAGGAAATTGTTGGGTACACCTTCTATCACAGATCCGAAGGCAAGATATTCATTGCTAAAAATGGATCCTTTCTAGAGAAGGAGTTTCTCTCGAAAGAAGTGAGTGGGAGGAAAGTAGAACTTGATGAGGTAAATGTACCTGCTCCCTTATTTGAAAGTAGTTCATCACAGAAATCTGTTCCTGTGACTACTACACCAATTAGTGAGGAAGTTAATGATGATGATCATGAAGCTTCAGATTAAGTTACTACAGAACCTCGTAGGTCTTCCAGAGTAAGATCCGCACCAGAGTGGTATGGTAATCCTGTTCTGGAAGTTATGTTACTAGACCATGACGAACCTACGAACTATGAAGAAGCGATGGTGAGCCCAGATTCCGCAAAATGGCTTAAGGCCATGAGATCTGAGATAAGATCCATGTATGAAAACAAAGTATGGACTTTAATTGACTTGCCCAATGATCGGCGAGACATTGAGATTAAATGGATCTTCAAGAGGAAGACGGACGCTGATAGTGTTACTATCTACAAAGCTAGAATTGTCACAAAAGGTTTTCGACAAGTTCAAGGTGTTGACTACGATGAGAGTTTTTCACTCGTATCTATGCTTAAGTCTGTCTGAATCATGTTAGCAATTACCGCATTTTATGAAATCTGGCAAATGGATAAAAAAACTGCATTCCTTAATGGTTTTCTTAAAGAAGAGTTGTATATGATGCAACCAGAAAGTTTTTGTCAATCCTAAAGATGCTAACAAAGTGTGCAAGCTCCAGCGATCCATCTATGGACTAGTGCAAGCATCTCGGAGTTGGAATATACGCTTTGATGAGTTGATCAAAGCATATGGTTTTATACAGACTTTTGAAGAAGCCTGTATTTACAAGAAAGTGAGTGGGAGCTCTGTAACATTTCTAATATTATATGTGGATGACATATTGTTAATTGGAAATGATATGGAAATTCTGGATAGCATGAAAGGATACTTGAATAAGAGTTTTTCAAAGCAAGACCTCGGTGAAGCTGCTTACACATTGAGCATCAAGATCTATATAGATAGATCAAGACGCTTGATAAGATTTTTCAACGAGTACATACCTTGATAAATTTTTGAAATAGTTCAAAATGGAACAGTCAAAGAAGGAGTTCTTGCCTGTGATGCAAAGGTATGAAGTTGAGTAAGACTCAAGACCCGACCATGGCAGAAAATAGAAAGAGAATGAAAAGTCATTTCCTATGCCTCAGTCATAGGTTCTATAAAGTATGCTATGCTGTGAACCAGACCTATTGTATACCTTGCTCTGAGTTTGACAAAGGAATACAATTTTGATCTAATAGTAGATCACTGGACAGCGGTCAAGAATATCCTTAGTGAGGACTAAGGAGATGTTTCTCGATTATGGAGGTGATAAAAGAGTTTGTTGTAAAAGTTACAATGATGCAAGCTTTTACACCAATCCAGATGACTCTAAGTCTCAATCTGGATACATATTGGAAGTGGGAGCAATTAGCTAGAGTAGCTCCGTGCAGAGCATTGTGGACATAGAATATTTGCGAAATACATACGGCTCTGAATATGACAGACCCGTTGACTAAGCTTCTCTCACGAGCAAAACATGATCATACCTTAGTACTCTTTTGGGTGTTAATCACATAGCGATGTGAACTAGATTATTGACTCTAGTAAACCCTTTGGGTGTTGATCACATGATGATGTGAACTATGGGTATTAATCACATGTAGATGTGAATATTAGTGTTAAATCACATAGCGATGTGAACTAGATTATTGACTCTAGTGCAAGTGGGAGACTGAAGGAAATATGCCCTAGAGGCAATAATAAAGTTATTATTTATTTCCTTATTTCATGATAAATGTTTATTATTCATGCTAGAATTGTATTAACCGGAAACATGATACATGTGTGAATACATAGACAAACATATAGTCACTAGTATGCCTCTACTTGACTAGCTCATTAATCAAAGATGGTTATGTTTCCTAACCATAGACATGTGTTGTCATTTGATTAATGGGATCACATCATTAGGAGAATGATGTGATTGACATGACCCATTCCGTTAGCCTAGCACTTGATCGTTTAGTATATTGCTATTGCTTTCTTCATGACTTATACATGTTCCTGTAACTATGAGATTATGCAACTCCCGTTTACCGGAGGAACACTTTGGGTACTACCAAACGTCACAATGTAACTGGGTGATTATAAAGGAGTACTACAGGTGTCTCCGAAGGTACATGTTGAGTTGGCGTATTTCGAGATTAGGTTTTGTCACTCCGATTGTCGGAGAGGTATCTCTGGGCCCTCTCGGTAATGCACATCACTATAAGCCTTGCAAGCAATGTGACTAATGAGTTAGTTGCAGGATGATGCATTACGTAACGAGTAAAGAGACTTGCCAGTAACAAGATTGAACTAGGTATTGGATACCAACGATCGAATCTCGGGCAAGTAACATACTGATCACAAAGGGAACAACGTATGTTGTTATGCGGTTTGACTGATAAAGATCTTCGTAGAATATGTGGGAGCCAATATGAGCATCCAGGTTCCGCTATTGGTTATTGACCGAGAATAGTTCTAGATCATGTCTACATTGTTCTCGAACCCGTAGGGTCCGCACGCTTAAGGTTTCAATGACAGTTATATTATGAGTTTATGAGTTTTGATGTACCGAAGGAGTTCGGAGTCCGGATGAGATCAGGGACATGACGAGGAGTCTCGAAATGGTCAAGACGTAAAGATCGATATATTGGACGACTATATTCGGAGTTCGGAAAGGTTCCGAGTGATTCGGGTATTTTTCGGAGTACCGGAGAGTTACGGGAATTCGCCGGGGAGTATATGGGCCTTATTGGGCCATACGGGAATAGAGGAGATAGGCCGAAAAGGAAGGAGGTGCACAGCCCCCCTTTGGTCCGAATTGGACAAGGGGTGCGGCCCCCTTTCCCTTCCTCCTCTCCCCCTCTTTCCCCCTTCTCCTACTCCAACAAGGAAGGAGGGAGTCCTACTCCCGGTGGGAGTAGGACTCCCCTTGGCGCGCCCCTACTAGGCCGGCCGCCCCCTCCCCCCTTGCTCCTTTATATACGGGGGCAGGGGGGCACCTCTAGACACAACAACAATTGATCCCTTGGATCTCTTAGCCGTGTGCGGTGCCCCCCTCCACCATAATCAACCTCGATAATATCGTAGCGGTGCTTAGGCGAAGCCCTGCATCGGTAGTACATCAAGATCGTCACCACGCTGTCGTGCTGACGAAACTCTCCCTCGACACTCGGCTGGATCAGAGTTCGAGGGACGTCATCGAGCTGAACGTGTGCTAGAACTCGGAGGTGCCGTAGTTTTCGGTGCTTGATCGGTCGGACCGTGAAGACGTACGACTACATCAACCGCGTTGTTCTAACGCTTCCGCTTTCGGTCTACGAGGGTACGTGGACACACTCTCCCCTCTCGTTGCTATGCCATCACCATGATCTTGCGTGTACGTAGGAAATTTTTGAAATTACTACGTTCCCCAACAAGTGAACAATGGTATATTTGATATACATGTTATTGATGTGTACCTTACTAGTGTTTATAGTAGCCCCTGAGTATTTGATACTTGTTCGGTTGCTAATATTAGTAACTCGAAACAGGAGTTACAGAATAAACAGAGACTAGTTGAGGTTGAAGTGACGATGTGTGTTGGAAGTGGTTCCAAGATTGATATGATCATCATCGCACACACCCTATACTTTCAGGATTAGTGTTAAACCTAAATAAATGTTATTTGGCGTTTGCGTTGAGCATGAATATGATTTGATCATGTTTATTGCAATACAGTTATTCATTTAAAGTCAGAGAATAATTGTTGTTCTGTTTACAAGAATAAAACCTTCAATGGTCATACACCCAATGAAAATAGTTTGTTGGATCTCGATCGTAGTGATACACATATTCATAATATTGATGCCAAAAGATGCAAAGTTGATAATGATAGTGCAACTTATTTGTGGCACTATCGTTTGGGTCATATCGGTGTAAAGCACATGAAGAAACTCCAGGAAGATGGACTTTTGGAATCACTTGGTCGTGAATCATTTGATGCTTGCGAACCGTGCCTTTTCGGCAAGATGACTAAAACTCCGTTCTCCGGAACAATGGAACGAGCTACTGACTTGTTGGAAATAATACATACCGATGTATGTTGTCCAATGAGTGTTGATGCTCGTGGCAGGTGTCATTATTTTCTGACCTTCAGAAATGATTTGAGCATATATGAGTATATCTACTTAATGAAACACAAGTCTAAAACATTTGAAAAGTTCAAAGAATTTCAGAGCGAAGTGGAGAATAATCGTAACAAGAAAATAAAGTTTCTACGATCTAATCGTGGAGGAGAATATTTGAGTTATGAGTTTGGCCTTCATATAAACAATATGGAATAGTTTCATAGCTCACGCCACATGGAACACCATAGCATAATGGTGTGTCCAAACATCATAACTGCACTTTATTGGATATGGTGCGATCTATGATGTATCTTACCGATTTACCACTATCATTTTGCAGTTATGCATTAAAGACAGTTGCATTCACTTTAAATAGGGCACCATCAAAATCCGTTTGAGACGACACCTTATGAACTGTGGTTTGGCAAGAAACCAAAGTTGTCGTTTCTTAAAGTTTGGGACTGCGATGCTTATGTGAAAAAGTTTCAACCTGATAAGCTCGAACCCAAATCGGAGAAGTGTGTCTTCATAGAATACCCAAAGGAAACTATTGGGTACACCTTCTATCACAGATCCAAAAGCAAGATTTTCGTTGCTAAGATGGATCCTTTCTAGAGAAGGAGTTTCTCTCGAAAGAAGTGAGTGGGAGAAAGTAGAACTTGATAAGGTAATAGTACCTTCTCTTCTCCTGAATTGGAAAATAGTTCATCACTGAAATCAGTTCTAGTGATTCCTACACCAATTAGTGAGGAAGCTAATGATGATGATCATGAAACTTCAGAACAAGTTACTACAGAACCTCGTAGGTCTTCCAAAGTACGGTCCGCACCAGAGTGGTACGGTAATCCTGTTCTGGAAGTCATGTTACTAGACTATGATAAACCTACGAACTATGAGGAAGCGATGATGAGCCCAAATTCCGCGAAATGGTTTGAGGCCATGAAATCTGAGATGGGATCCATGCATGAGAACAAAGTGTGGACTTTGGTGGACTTGCCCGATGATCGGCAAGCCATAGAAAATAAATGGATCTTCAAGAGGAAGACAGACGCTGATAGTAGTGTTACTATCTACAAAAGCTCGACTTGTCGTAAAAAGTTTTTCGACAAGTTCAAGGTGTTGAATACAATAAGATTTTCTCACTCGTATCGATGCTTAAAGTCTGTCCGAATCATGTTAGCAATTGCCACATTTTATGAAATCTGGCAAATGGATGTCAAAATTGCATTCCTTAATGGATTTATTAAAGAAGAGTTGTATATGATGCAACCAGAAGGTTTTGTCAATCCTAAAGGTGCTAACAAATTGTGCAAGCTTCAGCGATCCATCTATGGACTGGTGCAAGCATCTCGGAGTTGGAATATACGCTTTGATAAGTTGATCAAAGCATATAGTTTTATATGGACTTGCAGTTAAGCCTGTATTTACAATAAAGTGAGTGGGAGCACTACAGCCTTTCTGATAAGTATATGTGAGTGACATATTGTTGATCAGAAATGATGTAGAATTTTTCTGGAAAGCATAAAGAAGTGTTTGAAAGGAGTTCTTTAAAAGAAATACCTCAGTAAAGCTACTTACATATTGAGCATCAAGATCTATTGAGATAGATCAAGACGCTTGATAAGATTTTCAATGAGTACATACCTTGACAAGATTTTGAAGTAGTTCAAAATGGAACAATCAAAGAAAGAGTTCTTGCCTGTGTTGCAAAGGTATGAAATTGAGTAAGACTCAAATCCCGACCACGGCAGAAAATAGAAAGAGAATGAAAGTCATTCCCTGTGCTTCAGTCATAGGTTCTATAAAAGTATGCCATGCTATGGACCAGACCTATTGTATACTCTACCCTGGTTTGTCAAGGGAGTACAATAGTGATCTAAGAGTAGATCACTGGACAGCGGTCAAGAATATCCTTAGTGAGGACTAAGGAAATATTTCTCGATTATGGAGATGATAAAAGAGCCCGTCGTAAAGAGTTACATCGGTGCAAGCTTTTACACTGATCCAGATGAATCTAAATCTCTATCTGGATACATATTGAAAGTGGGAGCAATTAGCTAGAGTAGCTCTGTGCAGAGCATTGTAGACATAAAATATTTGCAAAAATACATACGGCTCTGAATGTGACAGACTCGTTGACTAAACTTCTCTCACTAGCAAAACATGATCATACCTTAGTACTCTTTGGGTGTTAATCACATAGTGATGTGCACTAGATTATTGACTCTAGTAAACCCTTTTGGGTGTTGATCACATGACGATGTGAACTATGGGTGTTAATCACATACAGATGTGAATATTGGTGTTAAATCACATGGTGATGTGAACTAGATTATTGACTCTAGTGCAAGTGGGAGACTGAAGAAAATATGCCCTAGAGACAATAATAAAGTTATTATTTATTTCCTTATATCATGATAAATGTTTATTATTCATGCTAGAATTATATTAACCAGAAACATGATACATGTGTGAATACATAGACAAACTAAGTGTCACTAGTATGCCGCTACTTGACTAGCTCGTTAATCAAAGATGGTTATGTTTCCTAGCCATGGAAAAAGAGTTGTCATTTGATTAACGAGATTACATCATTAGGAGAATGATGTGAGTGACTTGACCCATTCCGTTAGCTTAGCACTTGATCGTTTAGTATGTTGCTATTGCTTTCTTCATGACTTATACATGTTCCTATAACTATGAGATTATGCAACTCCCGTTTACCGGAGGAACACTTTGTGTGCTACCAAATGTCACAACGTAACTGGGTGATCATAAAGGTGCTCTACAGGTGTCTCCGAAGATACTTGTTGGGTTGGCGTATTTTGAGATTAGGATTTGTCACTCCGATTGTCGGAGAGGTATCTCTGGCCCACACGATAATGCACATCACTATAAGCCTTGCAAGCATTGTAACTAATGAGTTAGTTGCAGGATGATGTATTACGGAACAAGTAAAGAGACTTGCCGGTAACAAGATTGAACTAGGTATTGGATATCGATGATCAAATCTCGGGCAAGTAACATACCGATGACAAAGGGAACAACGTATGTAGTTATGCGGTTTGACCGATAAAAGATCTTCGTAGAATATGTAGGAGCCAATATGAGCATCCAGGTTCCACTATTGGTTATTGACCGGAAACGTGTCTCGGTCATGTCTACATAGTTCTCGAACCCATAGGGTCCGCACGCTTAAGGTTTCGATGACAGTTATATTATGAGTTTATGTGTTTTGATGTACCAAAGAAGTTAGGAGTCCCGGATGAGATCGGGGACATGACGAGGAGTCTCGAAATGGTCGAGACGTAAAGATCGATATATTGGACGACTATATTCGGACTTCGGAAAGGTTCCGAGTGATTCGGGTATTTTTCGGAGTACCGGAGAGTTACGGGAATTCGCCGGGGAGTATATGGGCCTTATTGGGCCATACGGGAATAGAGGAGAGAGGCCGAAAGGAAGGAGGCGCGTAGCCCCCCTCTGGTCCGAATTGGACAAGGGGTGCAGCCCCCTTTTCCTTACTCCTCTCCCCCTCTTTCCTTCTCTCCTACTTCAACAAGGGAAGCGGGAGTCCTACTCCCGGCGGGAGTAGGACTCCCCCCTTGGCGCGCCTCCTCCTGGCCGGCCGCCCCCTCCCCCTTGATCCTTTATATACGGGGGCAGGGAGGCACCTCTACACACAACAATTGATCCTTGGATCTCTTAGCCGTGTGCGGTGCCCCCCCTCCACCATAGTCCTCCTCGATAATATTGTAGCGGTCCTTAGGCGAAACCCTGCAACGTTAGAACATCAAGATCGTCACCACGCCGTTGTGCTGACGGAACTCTCCCTCGACACTCGGCTGGATCGGAGTTCAAGGGACGTCATCGAGCTGAACGTGTGCTAGAACTCGGAGGTGTCGTAGTTTCGGTGCTTGATCGGTCGGGTCGTGAAGACGTACGACTACATCAGCCGCGTTGTTCTAACGCTTCCGCTTTCGGTCTACGAGGGTACATGGACACATTCTCCCCTCTCGTTGCTATGCATCACCATGATCTTGCGTGTGCGTAGGATTTTTTTGAAATTACTACGTTCCCCAACAGTTTCATGTCCATTTCAAAATGCGGTCAAAACGGCGGGCATAACCATAGTTAGTGATTGAATCTTGGAAAACTTTTGGTGTTTCCCTAATGAAATAGACACTTTTGTATCTAGAAATTATTTTTGGAAAAAATAAATAATAAATTATGAGGCAGCTACAGTTCAAATATGACCCGCTTCCAATTGAATCGGCGGAAATTTGTCTTTTTCACCAAAGGTGGATCAAAAATTTTGCACCCAACCATTTGGTCAATTGTGCATTAAATATGGCCTATTATTTTAGAAAAAATATTTGGTCCAAATTTGCAACAATTATTTGGTAGGTTCTTCACAAAAAACCTCATTTTGGGCACTCAAAAAATGAAAAACGGTTTTTTCGTCCAAAGAAAAGGAAAACTTCCTTAGGCAACATTGTTTTCCAATCCAATATGCATCCTTGTGCACAATATGAGATCATTTGAACAAACTATGCCATGAATGTGGGCATAAGGTTGATCATTTGGCTTGAAAGTCATTGATCTCTACACATGATAGCTCGTTTCTGAGAACACTTTTTAAAAAGAATTGCCGTATTATAAGTTTATTATTTTTCCTAGGAACTTGGCCACATATAATGACACAACGCGAAAGTTTCCCAAATTTTTAGTTTTTTTTGAATTTTTCATGCCCGTTTTAAAATGCGGTCAAAACGGCGGGCATGACCGTTTCTAGCTAGTGCTTGAATCTTGGAAAACTTTTGGTGTTTCCCTAATGAAATAGACGCTTTTATACCTAGAAATTATTTTTGAAAATAAATAAATAATAAACTATGAGGCAGCTACAGTTCAAATATGACCCGCTTCCAATTGAATCGGCGGAAATTTGTCTTTTTCACCAGAGGTGGATCAAAACTTTTGACATCCAACCAGTTGGTCAATTATGCATTAAATATGACATATTATTTTATAAAAATTATTTGGTCCAATTTTGCAACAATTATTTGGTAGGTTCTTCAAAAAAAACTCATTTTGGGCACTCAAAAATGGAAAATGATTTTTTCGTCCAAAGAAAAGGAAAAAAATCCTTAGGCAACATTGTTTGCCAATCCAGTATGCACCCTTGTGCACAATATGAGATCATTTGAACAAACTATGCCATGAATGTGGGCATAAAGTTGATCATTTGTCTTGAAAACCATTGATCTCCACACATGACAACTCGTTTCTGCGAACACTTTTTTAAAAGAATTGCCGTATTATAAGTTTATTATCTTTCCCGAGAACTTGGCCACATATAATGACACAATGCAAAGGTTTCCCATTTTTTGTTTTATTTTAATTTTTCATGCCCGTTTCAAAATGCGGTCAAAACGACGGGTATGACCGTTTCTAGCTAGTGATTGAATCTTGGAAAACTTTTGGTGTTTCCCTAATAAAATAGACATTTTTGTACCTAGAAATGATTTTCGGAATAAATAAATAAAAAACTATGAGACAGCTACAGTTCAAATATGACCTGCTTCCAATTGAATCGGCAGAAATTTGTCTTTTTCATCAGAGGTGGATCAAAACATTTGACACCCAACCAATTGGTCAATTATGCATTAAATATGACCTAGTATTTTATAAAAATTATTTGGTCCAATTTTGCAACAATTATTTGGTAGGTTCTTCATAAAAAAACCTCATTTTGGGCACTCAAAAAATGGAAAATGGTTTTTTCGTTCAAATAAAAGGAAAACTTTCTTAGGAAACATTGTTTGCCAATCCAATATGCACCCTTGTGCACAATATAAGATCATTTGAATAAACTATGCCATGAATGTGGGCATAATGTTGATCATTTGGCTTGAAAGCCATTGATCTCCACACATGATAGCTCATTTTTGAGAATATTTTTTTGAATAATTATCGTATTATAAGTTTATTATTTTCCTGGAAACTTGGTCACATATAATGACACAATGCAAAGGTTTCCCAATTTTTTGATTTTTTTTGAATTTTTCATGCCTGTTTTAAAATGCGATCAAAACGGCGGGCATGACCGTTTCTAGCTAGTGATTGAATCTTGGAAAACTTTTGGTGTTTCCCTAATGAAATAGACACTTTTGTACCTAGAAATGATTTTTAAAAAAAATAAATAATAAACTATGTGGCAGCTACAGTTCAAATATGACCCGCTTCCAACTAAATCGGCGGAAATTTGTCTTTTTCACCAGAGGTGGATCAAAACTTTTGACACCCAACCATTTGATCAATTATACATTAAATATGACCTAGTATTTTAGAAAATTTGTTTGCTACAATTTTTCAACAAATATATGGTAGGTCCTTCACAAAAAGACTCATTTTGGGCACTTGAAACAATGGAAAATGAATTTTCTGTCCAAAAAAATAAAAACTTCTTTAGAAAACATTGTTTGCCATTCCAAGATGCATCCTCGTACACGATATGAGATCATTTGATGTAAAAAAAATTAAATACATGCTATAGTCTATACCTATACACCTACGCATACTAATTTGTGACTCCCTAGAAATTACCACGTTAATTATAATTTATGAGCCGTTAATCTTGTGGGGCCGAGTTATAATGATGTAGATCAATCCTGCAAAGTCCCACATTAATAAAAAACTACAATTTACGTTACTATTGCGCCAAAACAGAAGAACCAACCAACTAAAACCGCTCCTAACTCTCTCACGTACGACTATGACTCAATCTCTCACGTCTCACATGTCCCCTTTTTCTTTTCTTGAATCAACGTTATTTTTCTTGCTCAATCTTGCATGTCTCTCTCTCTCACGTACGAACATGACCCCATCTCTCACTTCTCATCTGTCCTTTTTTTTTCCTGAATCAACCTGTGTACGTATCTCTGAGGTCTCTTTTTGCTCTTTTTTCCTGGCTCTATATATGTACATCTCTCTCAGGTCTCTCCCTTCTCTATTCAGTCAATCCAAAAATAAAAGCAGTAAGCATAAAATTATTATGGTGTAGATCTTTAGTTTAATCCCCCCCTCAAAAAAAGTTTTAAATGTACTCCCTCCGTCCGAAAATACTTGTCCTCAAAATGGATAAAAAGAGATGTATCTAGAACTAAAATACAACTAGATATACCCCCCTTTTATCTAGTTTGATGACAAGTATTTACGGACGGAGCGAGTACGTCGCAATTCCCAGGCGCTAATTGTTTTGGCTTGAAAAACATATAAGCACGTACAAATAAACTTGAAGAGGTCGATTGATTCCTGAGTTGGCTGTGAGCACATCAATTGTACATCGCAATTTGCCGGCCAGTCGTTTTAGCTTAGAGAACAAACATGCACGTACAAATTAACCTGAAAATTTGATTGATTCCCAAGTTGTCTAAACACATATGTGTGTACGAGAAGAAACAACCTGCTGGATCGATCAATGTGGAAGCTAGATCGAGTCACCGGCAGGAAGCACGTATGAAAACTCACGCGGAGCACAAAATTGGGTCGGAACGAAGCGTGTATTTTCTCCATTTTTTACCAAGTTTACATAAATCTATATCAGCATCTACAGTATTCTAGATGTGATATCACCTTGCTCAAAAGATAATGTTATTTATTAATGATAATTTATGACGTGAATTCTGATATATTAGAATTCAATATTCCCATCTTTAGCAATAACACATGAATCTTACATCCCCTCCCACATGTCAAATCACTGGAAAAAATAGCGCGCTATAGCGTCGCTAATAGCACGCTATAGCATATTGAGAATTGCCTCGCTAAATATATTGACGTACAATGTCTCGTTAATAGCATGCTATAGCGCGATATAGCGCGCTAATAGTATATTTTGAGCTCGACGCTATTTTACTGTAGCGTGCTATTTTTTTCATTGTGTCAAATGAGACAGGGCAAATATTGATCTACTTTGCTGCAGGTCTCGGGTGTAACTTTGGAAAAGTCAGAGCAAATAAAGTGTTTGTAGCATGAAGGATTATGGTCGTTGATCTACTTTGTTATTTGTCTTATTTATTTACTCCTCACATGTCTACCTTGATAATTTTCCTAGAATGTAATCAGATTTGTCTTTCTGATAATTGCAACTATGTTCATCATATGTTGATTCATGTTATTCTCAAACTTCAAGTAAGATGGGTGAGATTGTTATTCTTTGAAAAGGAGGTTGTACCCTTGGCACCTGCATTGATTGACAGACATAGCCATTTTATTGTGGTAGGTCAATTAAATGGATGATATGTTATTAATCAAATACTCCCTCTGTTCCGAATTACTTGTCTTAGATTTATCTAGATACGGATGTATCTAGTACTAAAATGAGTCTAGATACATCCGTATCTAGACAAATTCAAGACAAGTAATTCGGAACGGAGGGAGTACTTCATAATTTCCCATGTTCAGTGGAAAGTAAAAACGATAAAAGATATGTGCATCCATCTGATCGACTGTTTTCTTCCATTTCTAGACTA
Organism: Triticum dicoccoides; assembly: GCF_002162155.2. NCBI lineage: Eukaryota > Viridiplantae > Streptophyta > Magnoliopsida > Poales > Poaceae > Triticum > Triticum dicoccoides. The sequence goes on from NC_041381.1 coordinate 137,075,385, forward strand.
CAACAGCTATGGCACATTGAGAAACAGTATAACGAGGCTAGCTAGAAGCCTCCACGGCGATTTGACAGTCTCAGTCGTCGGATACTCAAACCTACGATGCATATCAAAGTTGGTCGTCCCAGGTCGCCCGCGCACGTCGCACACCGTCTCACGTGCCGCTGCTCTGAGGAACGACCTGTTTTTCCTCTCCTTAATCGGACCGCTGAAGGCCCACTTCTTTCCGGTTGGATGCTAACAGCCCACGTCGTACACTCCAGCCGAACAGTTTCTCTGTTCCTCTGTGCTGATGTTCCTTCCCCCTTGATGCGACGGCGTTCCTTCCCCCTTGATTCATCGGCGTTCTGCCGTGGGCAAGCTTGTGCTGCACGATGGCATCCGCGACGGTCCGGTCCACCCGTCCTCTACTCTTCCTTGGTAGTCCCTTCCTTGCTGTTTTTCATTTCCCGTCTTGCAGCGTTCGTCCATGGCGGCCGACCGCTCCGTCGGTGTCCTTCCTTGGTTTTCCTCTGTTTCATTCGGGATTGTCTGAGGGGTTCATGTTCGAGATGACCAGGTGCGGATGGGATGGCAAAGTTTCCAAGAGGCCTTCATACAGATTCTAATTCCAGGTAAAATATTCTTTGTGTTCTACCGGCTGAGATGTCTTCTGATGAAAAAGTTTTGATGGTGTGAGGTGGAGACGTGAATTTAGTGCAAGAGGCATAAAGTTCTTTCATCGGCGGCGTCGCATGGATGGGAGGATTGATGCCCCCATATTTTTCGCTTCCACCTCCATGTGAATAACCTGTCTTTGCTTATCAAAATCAATACCTGGCCGTGGTTTTGCTGCTCGTGAGTAGCTTTACAGCTGCCCGACAACACATCCTTTCCATCCCTTATTTTTGGATGTTCATGTGCTGATATTTTCTAGGTCTCCGTTCGAGAGAAGAGTCTACAAGAGCCCATCCAGAGGCACCAACGTTGATTTCTGTGTTGACATCTCTGCTTTGTTTATGACTGAATTTTATCAAGAGTTAGTTCTGTAGTTTATGATATGAAGGTTCTTTCTATCTGCTAATTGCTGCCAACTCCTGCATACCCACAATCTTCGATCCTTCATAGGAAGAGATGAAAAATATGCGTTGGGATACCTTATGCGCATTTTCTCTATTTATAGCATACTAGCATATATAATACAACCATAGGTGTTTCTTGTTCCAACAATTCTTATTCCTTGGTAGGGAAGACTACCACAACATTGAAACTATCATGAAAGGATTAAGAGGTTTTGTTGAATCCAGTTTGACATATGGAGTAGGAGTAAGCCACACTTTTAACTTATTGTTTGTTCAGTTTTATGTTGCTTTTCTAAGTGATCAGCCTCGATGCACTTCAATTTTCTTTTGGTAACTCCATGGATTATCTTCCTTTTACCTCTGTATAGACATATCTTATATCCGCAAGGCAATTCTTGTTTTTTTTATTCTGATATTTGAAACATTTTAGCTGCTAAAGATTACCAACTTTTTACTTTCATTAGTTTAGCTACAACAAGAAAAACATAGTTGTTGCTTCATGGGGAACATGCGAGAGAAGGATGTGGAGGCGACGGCTCTGGCCTTCTCGATGTCCAGATCGAGAAAACAACGATTGGACCGCCGGCTTCAGTAGCTTTGTAGTGATACTCAAGGCGTTGGCACATTGTCGTGAAATCCACTGGTATGGATGCCACACTCTTTGATCCCCTTTCCTAGGTTTTTTGCATGCCACATTAATCCCCTTTCACAAGGATCAATTGGTTGCATGTGAAGCGGATGAACTGCATATATTAGCCTTTATTCTCTGTTCATTATTTTGCTGATGGTCATATTGTTTGTCCTCATTGTTTTCTGATCATGTGCTTTTGAAACTAACATTTATGTTTTAACATCTAAACCCGGAAAGTATGGTCATGTCAATTGCTACTTTGGTACTGTGTACCGACATCTTCAATGGCAAATTAATCCTATAAATATTGTTCCATGTATTCCCAATTGTTGTCAGTACATGCCTTTGACACTAGAATGTGAGCGTCTTGTGCTTACAAGATGTTCATATGAAGCATCCCTAAATTCTTGGTTACTAATTATCTAAATAATTGTGTTTTGTAGTGAACTGAAAAAAGATAAATGTCTTCTGCTTTGGACTTCACCGACAAAAGAATCATTCAATGCACACAATTCAATTGACTGTTATATGAGACTTTTCGTTAGTCTAGCTGTATGTGCAAGAGATAATGTAATTATTATTTCCTGATTTATTTATTCATAAGATGCACGTAATTGTGTGCATTATGTATGATATGTTTTTTCATTGGAACTTCATTATATTGAGCTGAATTATCGACAAATCTGGTCAAATTACCATTTTACAATAATCAACATACTTGCAGCCTTTTGGTTTTTGATCATGTGTTCAGGTACAAGAATTGGACCACATCCATCTTTTGTTGCTGAAAAAGAATTATAAGCTCATAAAAGAGGAGAACTATCTTCACATTATCATTTTCAAGTCATGTTAATCACTCTGCCTACAAAAAACTCCAAATTGTTCTCGGCGCAAATATGAGTTCTTCTGTATGTCCACAATGTATTAAATTAACTGGTTTTCAACTTTCATATGTGAATGATGTAATATGAACCATCCAAAAGTTACGAAATGTTTTTACAATCACAAAATTCAACCATTTCTATTATTCATTTCTCAAAGATGGACGGATGTGGCAACGCACACCTTCCTGTTCTAGTTGGCCTTATGGGAGAGCAACTAATGTGATCGCTATTTATACCGATGCTGCCATCTAACTTTTTTGGTGCTAATTTTTGCGTTTAAACAACAAATAAGTAACTGTTGTATAGTTATTGTAACGGAAGTGTCAAACTATATGGATGGTAAACGAGGTACAAAAGGAAAAGGAATTTCACAATAGTATATGAAAAGTATTTGTGTAATTCCATTAAAATACTTTGCGGCACACAAATTGCATGGTATTAACATTGTACATGAGAACATGGTTTTTATTTGCTTTGTCTTCCCATTATGATTCCATAGTGGCCCTATAAGGATGAAAGTGGTTAATCCCTCGAGTTCAAACATAATAATTTAACCAGAATATTAGTCAAACACTAACCCGTGCAACTGCACGGGTTCACGACTAGTACCTATTAATGTGAAAAAGTAGAAGAAAAACAAAAATGAAAACACAATTTGTTGTTCTTTATTCTTATTGGTGGAACTAGCTCTGACCCGGATCAATGACGTGGCGGCCATCCATCCATCCATCCACCCCCTGCCCACCATCTATCCCCCCTGCCCTCGTCTCCCACCCACCCACCACGATCCCTTCCCTCCCCTCGCCCTCCCGCATCGCGCCGCCATCCACCTCGTCTCCCCGATCCAGATGGAGATCCAAAGCCCTAGCCCACTCTCCCCTGCTCCGCCTCCATGTCCATGGCGACGGACGCCTCCCCCCTCCGGCGCGCAAGAGCCCGGGGCCTCAGCCGGCGGCAGAACCCCCTGAAGACAGCGTCCCGCCGCTGCCGGCGGGGTATATCTTCATGTGCAGCGGCGAGACCAAGCCCGAGTGCTTCAGGTACAGGGTGCTGGGTCTGCCGCGGGGGAAGCTGGACGCCGTCTCCCCGATCAGGCGTGGCGCTGTGCTCTTCCTCTACGACTTCCACGCCAAGTACCTCTACGGGCCCTACCACGCCAAGACGGTGCGCGCGCTGCTGGCGGTGCTCGGCGAGGACGACCGCCGAGAGGGGATGCGCAGGATGCCCAAGCGCGTCGCCAAGGCCTTCCGCGACGGCACCCGAGGTATATCCCGGCTTTATCGATTTTAGATGTGTGCTTGTTCCCGCGAGTTAAGATGGATCTAGCGTTGTACGCAGATGCAGAGGCAGCTTTACTTTCTGCAGTATCTCCTACCATGTTTTGTTCTATGCAGTATGTCTTGGTTGGTCAAAAGCTACTAAAACGTTTGCTGTTCTGTCGACGGAGGGCTGAGGCACAGCAAAGGCTTGCCGATTATTGCTTACAACGCCAAGTTGCAATTAGCTGGGATGTGTAGCGTGGCTAGCTTGTGTTGATTGGTTTTGAGATAAAATTGGAAAATGATTGTGTGTCAGTACAACAAACGTGATGATATTTTTTTTGAATATCAAACGTGCTGATGGGAGTGTCCTTCCATACGTGATTCTGATTTGCACTTCTCGGTCAGAGGCATCTCCAGTACGTGACACACTTTGGATGTGCAAACGAATATGTGTGTGTTTCACATATTACGTGAGCAAATTTTGTTAGTTCTCGGCTATATAATTAGGATCCACAGCTTGTTTACCTCGCTTTGCTAGGCTGTTTGGGAATGTATGTCACAGATAGGCGTAGTTTTCTTTTTTGAACAGGTACATGGCCGTGTAGGAATTGGACTCAACTCATTGCTCCATCATCTCAGTAAATTCTTTAGAGAAGAGAAACATCACCTGTCCATCTGTGTGCAGCTGTTTTTCTCTGCTCCAGAATTCCTAAGATTTTTCTCGTCTTCCAAACTAGAGTGGTCCAACATATAACTATATTGCTTTAGAGTTCAATTCAGAAGGAGATTGATCATACCCAAATCAGACACACCAGGAGTCTGTCTCACGTGTTGCTGCATTGTTTTGATTGTAGGGAACCAGGCTCTCAAAACCAAGTCAAACTCCGACAGCAAGTCATTGGTCGAGATAAGGGGGCGGACGATGCAAGCGAAGCGGCGAATCATCAGATACCAGGTGAATAAGAAGGTATGCAGAGATCAAGTCTGGGTCCAGTTATTATCAGGGTACAACATAGAAACTTACACTACGAGTAGTAGTCTAAATCAAAGAACTCACCCTGTTTATCTGATCTTTGCAGCTGCTAGATTTGAGTGGTATCGTCACTGTATTCTTCTGTGGTATTGTGATGTCACATTACACCTGGCATAACATGACAGAGAGAGTTACAACAAAGTAACCTTAGTTCTTAGTCTGTGTTATTTCAATATAAGCAATCTTATGTTCAGTCAAAAACTGTTGCAGGTGCTACTACGAGTAGTGCTTGTAATTTTGTTTTGCTCTACCAATCGTCAATTAATTCCCTGGTTACTACTATGTAGGGGATGTTACTGTTCAGTGAAAAACCTGCATTGCAAGATATACTACAGTGCAGGTCCTTGTGGTACTATGGGATTTATTAGCTGTTTGGAGATGTACTCATATTGTGCCATGTATTTTATTAGCTATATGATTACACATGTCAGTTTTATTATCAAAATCTGAACTGTAGTAGCTATGTATTTTATTAGCTATTGGTTCTTTCTTTCTTCAGGGCTATGAGTTGATGGCCACGCTGCTGTTTTTGCTCTGCTTGATAATTCTTTTACTGTCCGGTCTGCTCTGCTCTGCATAGTTTCCAGTTGCTTATAAAACGATAAAACAGTGGTGATGTGAGGTCCGACAATGGTTTGTGATTTTGGTTTCATCCCCAATCTCTCCAGCTAGCTTCTTCTTCACATCATATCATATTTGCACCTGCTACTGCATCATGGATTGGATGGTCACCTACTAGCTAAGTAGCTTAGCTTGTATTGCCATTGAATTAGTCAATACTGTTTCACTTTGCTTGTTTCTTGTACTAGGTCTGTCAGTTACAGCATAAACAAACAAATTGCTTAGCTTTCAACTATGAATACATAGCTAGCTGAACCTGTTCTTTCTTTCTTTCTTCAGAGCTATGAATTATATCGGTCAAGCTGCTATTTTGCTGTGCTCGATGATACTATTGCTGCTTGTATACTGATACATGTGGTGATATTTACCTAAACTGAAGTTGTGAATGTACCATTATTTTCCTGCTGCTACTTATCCCTGGCTCACCTGCTCTAGTTGGTTTCAATTGACATTTGTCTCATTCAGCACTCTTGACTATAAATGTGTTGTTTTAATCCTGATGATGATGTTGTAGTATAAGGTGGACACCATATTCCTGTTTAAATCCAAAAGGAATAAAGCAATCATGTTTGTTCCCTGTTATAGTTTCTGGATTTATTTTGCATATGCAGCACATCATCTTGAATAACGTGATGTGCCAATGTGGAGTTACTTAATTTGCCTTTTCATGTATCTGTTCAACCTGCCATCTGTATGTATATCCTTAGGGTATGCATGATGCCTCTGCTCTGTATTAGATCAGTATGTTGATGTTAGTAGGCATATATCCATGTGTGAGCAGTGCATAGTGCAGTTGGCCATATTCTAGCTCATATGGAACTTCCTGTGATATTATTGGTGCAGTCCTGTTCTGTTTCATTGATTGCTTTTATTTTGTTCCTAACCATTCTGTTCTATAACATGTAGATGCTGGCATTTGTTCATGTCGCAAGCTCCAGGATGAAAAGTGAAGAAGCATTTAGTTCTAGCTCATTGGAGCTAGTTATACTTTTATAGATAGTTATATTTTGATATTTGGCTGTGTTCTTGGTGGTTGTAAACCTGATGTGAAGTATGTTCGATTATAAACGTGGTGTGAACTATGTTTGATTGTAATGTACCATATTTGGTTGTTTGATCTGTTTGAAGTATTACTTCTATTTTCAGTATGTTTTGATTTAAATATTTGTTTTTATTTACTAGAAAATTGAAATCTGAAGAATATGACCCTCACCATTGGGATAAAATTGAAATCTGAAGAATATGACCCTCACCATTGGGACCCACTCAATTGGGACCCATCTAACTACTGGATCTGTCTTTAAAAAAACATAATTGTTGAGCCAAAAAGGCCATGACCTAGAAAATAAAAAGGCCGAATAGTTGTGCTAGGCCCATGTAGCTTTTAAAAATCGTCATGAAAAATATATATAAATGGGCTGAATTAATGAGATCGGCCCATATAAACATCGAATTGGACCGGGCTGATTCTTATCCATGCTAGCTTGCCACGCTGGATCCTACGTGGCCTGGGGAGGCTGCTAGTGACCAAAAAATTGGTCAAAAGAACCAACGACCTTTTACATATCACAAAGAAGGTCATGAATTTCAGTTTACGACCGTCAGCTTTTGACCATAGGGACATGCTCTAATGCATATAAATTGGTTGAAAATTCAAATCTGTGTCCTTGGTTGCATGCTTAAATAGGTCCCATGCCAGAAATGAGAATGAATGTCAAACATCCAGCCACCATCACTCGGCCGCAAACAATGAGATACCTGGTATTTAAATTCTAGTAAATACAAAACTCGTCTGAAATTCATGAAACTTGGCATGCTATCATGGAGCGGCATCAACACGCCATGGTAAATTTTTTGTCCCATTTGGGGCAGGTTTGGGGATATGCTTCTCATAAACCAGAGCTTCTCACAACAAGCCTGATGGTTTCGGTAGGGAACGTCTCACCTTTGGGGACGAAACAATATCCGTTGCCTCTTATTGCTTTCAAAAAATTTGTAGTGTCAACATAGAACAACACGAGTGTTGTGTCAATTTTTGGGATTTTTCGAGGTTTGTTTGGACATTTTTATTCATTAACTGAGTTTTCTATGCATTCATGTGCATAATTCAAATTTGAACTACATGCACATGCTCTAATGCATATAAATTGGTTGAAAATTCAAATCTGTGTCCTTGGTTGCATGCTTAGGTCCCATGCAGGAAATGGGAACAAATGTCAGACACTCTGCACCGTCACTCGGCTGCAGACATTGAGATTTCTTGTTTTTAAATTCTAATAAATCCAAAACTCGTCTGAAATTCATGAAAATTGGCATGCTATCATGGAGCAGCATCAACATACCGTGGTTATTTTTTTTTGTCTCATTTGGGGCAGGTTTGGGGATATGCTTCTCACAAACCAAAGCTTATCACAACAAGCCTGATGGTTTTGGTAGGTAACGTCCTACCTTTGGGGACGAAATGATATCCGCTGCCTCTTATTGCTTTCAAAATTTTTCTAGTGTCAACAGAGAACAACATGATTGTTGTGTCAATTTTTGGGATTTTTGGGGGTTCATTTGGACATTTTTATGCATTAATTGAGTTTTCAATGCATTTATGTGCATAATTCAAATTTGAACTAAATGCACATGCTCCAGTGCATATAAATTGGTTGGAAAATTAAATCTGTGTCCTTGGGTGCATGCTTAGGCCCCATGCAAGAAATGAGAATGAATTTCAAACACCAGGGCAACGTTGATTGCCGGCAAAACATTAAGATACTTTGTTTTTTAATTCTAGTAAATCCAGAACAAGTGCGAAATTCATGAAACTTGTCATGCTATCATGGAATGGCGCCCGACATGTTGTGGTGTTTTTGTTGTCCATTTTGAGAGAAGGCGCACTCGAATAACAGCCAACAAAGGCATTTTGAAACAAATAACTGCCACTTTAATATCTCAAACGTTTGTATAATTCAAATCGTGTGCGTTCTATTAACCTTTTACGTGACACCACGTGTCTTGGTTTTAATGGCTATAGGAGGTGCCATGCGGACATCTGTTTGACTGAATGGGAGGCGTGTGAGCGCAGTCCGGTGCTCATGCTGACTGAGAGGCTCACCGCGAAGCGTGCGAGCTGTTGAAAGCAGGATTTGTGCATCTCTTCACCGCAAACGGTTCAGATTGATTACGGTATGCAAATTAAAGCCAGACTTCAACGCTAAGCCACGAGACACTACGATTTGTCAAAATATGCGGCTAAAAGTCACTAGCAATATCTAATTTTTGCAACTAAAATCACTACCACTATCTAATTCATGCGCATGTTCGCTATGCACTCACCGTATGGGGCATGCTAGTAGCTGTGTGAAATGACGGTAGGTGTGCCAGCCATCCGCCGCGCAGGCTCGCCGGGAGGCGAGCCAGCCCTTTGACCGCCGCCCACCTCGCTCCGTGAAATGATGGTATAGGAATGCCAGAAGTCCGCCGTGCAGGCTCACTAGGAAGCGAGACAGCCTTTGACCGCCACCCGCCTCGCTCCCACTGGTCTGTATTAATGGCGCGCCGAGCGGTCGCACCCCCATCCTCGCCACACACACAATCCTCTCTCTTCGTCCGCATCCTCGACGCCGCTCTCAGTCCTCAAAGTGCACCGGAGCACGACGTGAATATGGAGATAGAGGTTTCCGTCGCCGCCGACGAGGTGGAGAACGAGGCTGCCAAGAAGCGGAGGCGGGTCGAGAAAGAACCGCAAGCGACTCCAGCAAGCCTAGACTTCATCAGCAACCTCCCTGATGATATGTTGAGAGTCATCATATCCCTCCTCCCAATCAAATATGGGGCGAGGACAGCCGCCCTTTCCCGGCGGTGGCGCCCCCTATGGCTCCTCACCCCTGTCGACCTCCTCGACGCCCACGAGCTCTGCCATGGCTATCACAAAAGCTTGGATGCATTCTCCCAGATCCTCGGCAGTCACCATGGCCCAATCAGAGGCCTTATCACGGGCAAGTTCCACTCCAATGGCAAGGACCAAGCCAATCTTGACGAGTGGTTCCGATCCCCCGCCATAGATCAGCTCGAGAAGCTCAATTTTAATGATGGGCATATGCGCTCGCTGCCAACGTCCGCGCTGTGCTTCGCGCCCACGCTGTGATGACCCACAAGCGTAGGGGATCTATCGTAGTCCTTTCGATAAGTAAGAGTGTTGAACCCAACGAGGAGCAGAAGGAAATGATAAGCGGTTTTCAGTAAGATTTTCTCTGCAAGCACTGAAATAGTAGGTGATAGATAGTTTTGTGATAAGATAAATAGTAACGAGCAAAAAGTAAATAAAGTAAATAAAGTGCAGCAAGGTGGCCCAATCCTTTATGTAGCAAAGGATAAGCCTGGACAAATGTAACACCCACGATGCGGCTATATCTCCCACGTGTCGAAGCACGACTTAGAGGCATAACCGCATAGTGGTTTTGTCGCAAGAAGGGTCATCTTCACACAATCCCATGTAATGAACAAGAATGGGATAAAGAGAGTTGGCTTACAATCGCCACTTCACACAATACATAATTAAGATCATACATCATTCAAATACACTCATAGACCGGCTACGGTCAAATTCAAATGAAAAGAAGACAACCCCAAATGCTAGATCCCCGATCGTCCCGACTGGGCTCCTCTACTGATCATCTGGAAATGATACATAGTAACGACCAAGGGCCTCATCAAACTCCCACTTCAGCTCAGTTGCGCCATCTGCGCTGGTATCCTCGGCACCTGCATCTGTTTTGGTAGAATCTGTGAGTCATGAGGACTCAGCAATCTCACACCCGCGAGATCAAGACTATTTAAGCTCATAGGTAGGAAAAAGGGGTAATATGGTGGAGCTGCAGCAAACACTAAGCATATATGGTGGCTAACATACGCAAGTGAGAGCGAGAAAAGAAGCAACGCAACGGTGGAGAAGCTAGAAGCAATAAAGAAGTGATCCTGAAACTACTTACGCCAAGCATAACTCAAACCGTGTTCACTTCCCGGACTCCGCCGAGAAGAGACCATCACGGCTACACACACGGTTGATGTATTTTAATGAAGTCAAGTGTCAAGTTATCTACAACCGGACATTAACAAATTCCCATCTGCCTCATAACCGCGGGCACGACTTTCGAAAGATAATATACCCTGCAGGGGTGTCCCAACTTAGCCCATCACAAGCTCTCACGGTCAATGAAGGATATACCTTCTCCCGGGAAGACCCGATCAGCCTCGGAATCCTGGTTCGCAAAACATTTCGACAATGGTAAAACAAGACCAGCAAAGCCGCCCGAAGTGCCGACAAATCCCGATAGGAGCTGCACATATCTCGTTCTCAGGGCACACGGGATGAGCCAGACATCGGGTTGGCATAGACCCTGGTTGCCCAAGGGGCGCCGGACATCGCTCAGGTTGGACCAACACTCGAAGG
>NC_041381.1:137086653-137088908 GCF_002162155.2 Triticum dicoccoides
AATAAAGATGACCCTCGGGCTCGTGAAAACCCAAGGGAAAAAGGCTTAGGTGGCAAATGGTAAAACCAAGTTTGGGCCTTGCTAGAGGAGTTTTATTCAAAGCGAACTGTCAAGGGGGTCCCATAAATCACCCAACCGTGTAAGGAACACAAAATCAAGGAACATAACACCGGTATGACGGAAACTAGGGCGGCAAGAGTGGAACAAGTCACCAGGCATAAGGCCGAGCCTTCCACCCTTTACCAAGTATATAAGGTGCATTAATTAAACAAGAGATATTGTGATATCCCAAAATCTCCATGTTCCGACCAGGAACAAACTTCATCTTCACCTGCAACTAGCAACGCTATAAGAGGGGCTGAGCAAAAGCGGTGACATAGCCAAACAACGGTTTGCTAGGACAGGACGGTTAGAGGTTTGACATGGCAATAGGGAGGCATGATAAACAATGGCAGGTAGAGCTAACATAGCGATAGAGCGAGTACTAGCAAGCAAATATAGAAGTGATATCGAAGGTATGGTCATCTTGCCTGCAAGGTTCTCAGTGTTGTCGAAGGCTTGATCCTCGTTAGCGTACTCAACAGGTTCCTCGTGCACGTACTCGTCTCCCGGCTCTACCCAAAGCAAGAACACAAGCAAAGGAACCACAATAAATCACGGTGCAATGCACAGGCAACAAGATGCAATACATGTCATGATATGCGAGATGTGATATGCAATGCATATGCGTGCTCCGGGAGGAAAAATAATGAACAAGGCATCAACTCGGCAAACCAAGTATGCCGCTGGAAAGATGAGATGATTTCGGTTGAAATCGATATAAGGATCACCGGAAACGGATGCACGGTTTGCAAATGGCAAGCAAGACAAGAATGGCACAAAGCTGCGATTAACAGCACGATGCTACTTAGCATGCAACAAGAAACTATGCTACAGCACCCCAACATAAAAACAAAGCATATGGCAGTGATCTACAGGAGATGCTTAACAAAAGAGGAACACTGAGCTACGGCTAAATCACATCACAACATGTTCAAACAAGCATGGCAAAAGAGCAAAAAATATCAGGTAGGACATGGCATAAACAACATCACGAAGCAAAGTTCAGAGCAAGTTATCCGCATGCTACAAGAACTTATAATAGCAAAACAAGGCATGGCATGAATCTACTCAAAGCATAGATCAAAAGTCCCTTACTGACCATGAGCCAAAAAGGATCAGAAAATATGATGGCACCCATGTGAACATAGCAAGTTTCGTTAACGGATTCAGCAAACGAAGCATGGCATTGACAGAATTACGAAGGCACCTTCGCGAGCTCGATGCACTCACTACAGAGCATTTCATGATAAAATAAGAATACATCCATCAAGAAGACATGACATATAAGCTATACATGGCAAGAACAACATCATAGCGTACACGGATCAACTACAACAACCTTGGCAAAATTGAATAACATGTAAACAATGTGCCAGGAAACATTTTGAAGCAAAAGTAGAGCACAAAAATGACATGCTAGACTAATCCATAATTGCAACCAGGGGCATGAATGGATAGAGCATAACCATATATTCAAAACACCCTTACTAAAGTATCTCAAATTATGCATGGATCTCTCTGTAGTATCATGTTTACATGGCATCAAAATAACAGCAGAACAGGGACTAAAATCAGCAATATCACGAAGCCTAGTTTGCATGCTTGTGCTAGTCACCACATTGATCACAAAAATACATGGTAAGCACCTATGTAAAGATGGCATGGCATAGTTCAAAACACATGTAGGGATCAAGTACATAGGATGCACACATCAATCATGGCAAAAATGACAAAAATGCATGTTCTGATAAGAATCTGAAACTAACATTATGAAGCACTCTTCCAACAGCATTTCGGGCATCAAGATGAGATCAAATGAAAATGATGCAATGAGATGAAATGATGTACTCTTTGAGGCGAACAATTCGGTATGCTACACGCCCAAAACGGAGCCATGGGTGCAAAGTTGTGGTGCGATGAACATGCAATAAAATTACTGACAGATAAAAACTTGGGGGATTTTCAGGGGAGGAAGAAAGTCAACCAGAGGCAGATCTGGATCGCACGGACGCCGAGGCTCGAGGCGTCGCCGGAGACGGGGCGGCGCAGCTGCCGGAGGACGGGGGAGGACGGAGACGAGGCCGGGGCGGCCGAAACGGCGGGCGGCGGCGCCGGTGCGCCGGGGCGGCGGAGGGCAGCGGAGGCGGACGGCG
>NC_041381.1:137089548-137096639 GCF_002162155.2 Triticum dicoccoides
GGGTTCGTCGGCGGCGGCGGGCGGACGCGTCCGGCTCCGTCCGGACGTGTCCGGCGGCGGGGAGAGGAGCGGGGCTAGGGTTTGCCCGAAAATTTCGCGGATGGGCACATATTTGTAGGTAGAGGGAGCTAGGAGTGTCCAAATGAGGTGCGGTTTTCGCCCACACGATCGTGATCCGACGACGGAGAGCATGGAAGTGACTTAGATGGGTTATTGGGCTATTTTGGAGGGGTGTTGGGCTGCAACTCAAAAGAGGCCTTTGCGGTTATGCAGTTAACCATTGGAGTATCAAACGAGCTCCAAATGACCCAAAACTTGACAGACGGTCTACCGGTGCTATACCAGGGCCACTTGACAAGGCTCGGTCCATTCCGAGAACGTTTAACACCCGCACACGAAAAGAGACAAGAGGGGTGCGCCGGTGCATGTGGGAGTGTCGGATTGCGAAACGGACAACGGGGAAAATGCTCGGATGCATGAGACGAACACGTATGCAAATGAGATGCACATGATGACATGATATGATATGCATGACATGAATAAAATGCAAAACAAAAGACAAAACCCAACCACGGAGGGAATAACATATCACATAGCCAAAAATGGCAAGAGTTAGAGATACAAAGATGGAAAGTTACATCCGGGGTGTTACAACACTCCACCACTACAAGAGGATCTCGTCCCGAGATCTAGGACTGAAAGAACTCCGGATATTCGAAACGGAGGTGATCCTCGCGCTCCCAGGTGGCTTCACGATCGGAATGGTGTGACCACTTCACTTTCAGGAATTTGATTGACTTGTTGCGAGTCTTGCGCTCGGTTTCTTCAAGAATAGCAACGAGGTGCTCATGATAAGAGAGATCTTCTTGGAGGTCGATCTCTTCGAAGTTTATAGTGCGCTCAAGAGTCTTGAAGCACTTGCGAAGCTGTGACACGTGAAACACATCGTGCATGTTTGCAAAGTTGGATGGAAGCTCAAGTTGATAGACAAGGTCGCCTCTTTTTCCAATGATCTTGAAAGGACCCACGTATCTAGGGGCAAGCTTCCCTTTGATACCGAAGCGATGAGTGCCTTTCATTGGAGAGACGCGGAGGTAGACATGGTCTCCGATTTCAAAAGCCAAGTCACGGTGCTTGTTATCATAGTAACTCTTTTGGCGCGATTGCGCAGCCTTGAGATTCTCACGAATGACTTTGCACATTTCTTTAGCTTCTGTGATCAAGTCATTGCCAAGAAGTTGGTGTTGACCTATCTCAGACCAGTTGAGAGGAGTACGACACTTTCTGCCATAGAGAATTTCGAATGGGGCCTTGCCCGAACTCGCTTGGAAGCTGTTGTTGTAGGAGAACTCGGCATATGGAAGACAATCTTCCCACTTCATACTGAAAGCAATGCCACAAGCCCTAAGCACATCTTCAAGGATTTGATTGACTCGCTCGACTTGGCCACTTGTTTGAGGATGGAAAGCTGTGCTGAAACGAATGTTGGAGCCCATGGCCTTCTGAAAGGAGTCCCAGAACTTAGAAGTGAAGATGCTTCCACGATCTGAAGATATCAATTGTGGAATGCCGTGCAAGGAGACAATTCTGGAGGTGTGTAGCTCTGCCAGCTGAGCTGCTGTGATAGATTCTTTGATAGGAAGGAAATGAGCCACTTTAGTAAGCTTGTCAATGACAACGAAGATAGCATCATTTCCACGCTTGGACTTAGGAAAACCAGTTACGGAGTCCATCTCGATATGGTCAAACTTCCATTCCGGAATAGCAAGAGGATGGAGGAGACCAGCTGGTCTTTGGTGTTCTGCTTTCACCCTTCTGCAGACATCACATTCATTCACGAATTGAGCAATTTCTCGCTTCATTCGAGTCCACCAATACGACTGCTTGAGGACATGGTACATATTTGTACTTCCAGGATGAATGGATAGGAGGGAATTGTGTGCCTCGTTCATGATGACTTTTCTCAAATCACCTTTGGGAACCACAATTCGATCCTCGAAGAAAAGAGTATCTTTGTCATCCAAGCGACAACACTTGTATTTGGGAATGCCCTTGTCAATACCACGTTTCACCTTCTTCACCATGGTATCCAGGAGTTGTGCCCCACGAATTTGATCTTCCAAAGTAGGAGAGACTATGAGGTTGGCAAGAAAGCCTTGAGGAACAACTTGAAGATTCAGCTTGCGGAAAGCTTCACAGAGATCCGGTTGAAATGGCTTGAGAATTAGACTGTTGCAATAAGCCTTTCTGCTCAGAGCATCTGCAATCACATTCGCCTTGCCAGGAGTATATTCAATACTCGGATTGTACTCTTGAATCATTTCGACCCATCGAGTTTGCCTAAGGTTAAGGTTGGGTTGAGTGAAGATATACTTGAGACTCTTGTGATCGGTGAAAATGTCCACTTGCCTTCCCAATAAAAGATGTCTCCATGTTATCAATGCATGGACAACTGCCGCTAACTCAAGATCATGAGTGGGGTAGTTCTTTTCGTTGGGCTTCAACTGACGAGAGGTATAGGCCAAAACTTTTTTCTCTTGCATTAACACAACACCAAGACCTTGAAGGGAAGCATCACAAAAAACTTCGAATGGCTTGGATTCATCAGGAGGAGTCAAGACAGGAGCTGTGACTAGCTTCTCTTTGAGGGTGTTGAAAGCGACGTCACACTCAGGCGTCCAGACATACTTGACATGCTTCTGGAGGAGGTTGGAAAGAGGCTTTGCAATCTTAGAGAAGTTCTCAACGAATCTTCGGTAATAGCTTGCAAGACCAAGAAAACTGCGGAGCTGCTTGACATTCTGAGGAGGTTCCCAATTCACCACTGCAGACACCTTCGCGGGATTAACAGCAATGCCCTTGGCAGAGATGATATGACCAAGGTAAAGAACTTCATCAAGCCAGAACTCACATTTGGAAAACTTCGCATAGAATTGATGCTCTCTGAGCTTGTCGAGCACCAATCGCAAATGTTTGGCATGATCCTGCTTATTCTTGGAGAAGACCAAAATATCATCGAGATACACCAGAACGAATTCATTGGTGTAGGGGTTGAAGATAAAGTTCATCATGCGAGAGAACATTGGAGGAGCATTGACAAGGCCGAAAGACATGACAATATATTCATAAGAACCATAGCTTGTTCTGAAAGCTGTCTTGGGAATATCTTGTTCACGAATGCGAATCTGATGATAACCCATACGAAGGTCAAGCTTGGAGAATACTTTAGCACCTTTGAGTTGCTCGAAAAGCTCATTGATGTTGGGAAGTGGATACTTGTTCTTGATTGTCTTCTTGTTCAATGGCCGGTAATCGACGCAAAGTCGGTCCATGCCATCCTTCTTCTGGACAAAAAGAACTCCACAACCCCATGGAGATGAACTCGGTCTGATCAAATCCAGACGCTCTTGTTCATCGAGCTGCTTCTTCAATTCCTTCAGCTCCTTGGGTCCAAGCTTGTAAGGACGCTTGCAAATGGGTTCCGTTCCAGGCTCAAGATCAATAACGAACTCGACTGGCCGATGAGGAGGCATACCCGGAAGCTCTTCTGGAAAGACATCTTGGTACTCACAAACGACTGGAATTTGAGAAATAGCATCCAACTCGCCCTTCTCATTGAGAGAAAACCACCGAATGGTTTCATCACGAGCGGCATAGATGATAACATCCTCAGAAGGGTGTGTCAATTGAATTTGCCTGGCAGCACAATCAAGCTGAGCCTTGTGCTTAGAAAGCCAGTCCATCCCGAGAATTAGATCAATATCAGAGTCGCCAAGAACAATTGGAGAAGACAGAAACTTATAGTCGCCCATCTTGGTAGAGACATCCCGAACCATGGAGCTTGCGTTCAAGAATTTACCCGGAGAGACAACTGATAACGGTCTAGGCAAATCTTGAAAAACCATCTCATGCTTAGATGAAAAAGGTCTTGAGATGAAACTATGCGATGCACCAGTATCAAATAAAACTTTTGCAGGAATATCATTGACTGGAAGATTACCCATGATCACATCTGAAGAATCCTCTGCCTGAGGTGCATTCATCATGTTCACCTTTGCAGACTTTGGATTATGCTTGACCACAACATTGCTTGAAGATATCACAGGAGGAGGAGGAAGGCGCCTTTGATTGAAGCATTTGTTCGCATAGTGACCTTTCTGCTGGCACTTGTTGCAAGTCACTTCTGAGAGCGGACGATGATAAGGAGCATTTGACCTTGGAGCTTAAGACTGAGACTTGTTCTGATAGCCTGGGTTGGGTGGGTGGGAAGATCCACGACCACCTGAGTTCTTCTGTTGGTAAGGCTGACGAAACGGAGGAGGAGGAAGGTAGAACTTCTGCTGCTTAGCTGCCACTTGTGAGGAAGAAGAAGACTGCACTGCATCCCTGATTCTCTTCTTAGAAGCCTCACACTTGAGCTGAGCACCTTCTTGCTTGAGTGCCATATTGTAGAATTGATCAAACTGAGTAGGCTCAACAAGAACGAGAGCTAACTGCAGATCCTCTCTTAGGCCACCTCTGAATTGATAGATCATACTCTTCTCATCAGGAACATCTTGCTTAGCAAAGCGAGCAAGTTTCTGAAACTGCTTGTTGTATTCGTACACTGACATGTTGCCTTGCTTGAGATTGCGGAACTCCTCTCACTTGCTCTCAACAACACTGGTAGGAATGTGGTGAGCTTTAAAGTCCCGATAGAAGTCAGTCCAAGTAATCACTTGACCTCCTCTAGAATCCTTGTATTGCTGGAACCAATCAGCTGCTTGATCTTTGAGCTGAAAAGAAGCGAACTTGACGCAGTCCTCAGGCCTGACATTGCTGCATTCAAAATGCTTGTTGATATCCACGAGCCAATCATCAGCATCTGTGGCCTCGACACAATAGCTGAAAGACTTTGGCTGATTTGCAAGGAATTGGTTGAGGGTGGGAAATAGAGGCTGATGATTGAACTGCCCTTGACCTTGATTCCCTTGGTTGCTTTGGCCTTGGTTGCGCTCTTGCATGAGCTGAATCATCATTTGGGCATTGACGTTTGTGGCTGCCATCAAAGCTTGCCATGCCTCCGGAGGCAGAGGTGGAGGTGGAGGGTTCGCCTGACTCCCATCATTGCGATCCGGATTCTGACGCATTGGCGGAGCCATCCTGAAGAGGGTGACATCCGTTAGCATCTTGATAGACAGATAGACAAGTTGAATCAACGGATAGAAATTGCAACATATAGTCTTCACAATAAACATTCGAACAAGGATGAACGAATGAATTCCAAAGCAAACATCACACGTCCATAAAGGTGAGAAGCCACTTGATAAGAGATTGATGAATGAAATAAATAAGGTACAACTGGAACAAATAAGTGGTAAGGATTACCCAATCACAAACCAAATATCTGCAGGAAGAAATGCTAGAGCTACTTGAATCCCACCTATAAACTCCCGAAACTTTCTGGTTATGCAATCAGGTGTTGGGGATACAGGGAAGCAATATATCTCACCCAAACTAACAATCCCTACATCCAGCTGTATCCATCCGTCAACACATAACCAAGAAACCTTCGGAAATCATGTACCTCAACCTTCGAAAAGCATCCGTTATACGAGTTATGGCAATACTCCCGAACTCCCGCCCCAGTACTGGGTGGCGTCGAGGTTATCTCACCAACAACTGCATAAAAGAGATTTTTGATGTCGGCAAAAACTCAGGTATTCCAGAACTGCAACGATAAAATTGTGACGACAACACCTCAGAGCTCAACTCCCCGGGTCAAAGCCACATAATAGACAGGAGGCACCAAGAACAATGTTCTCGTCACAAAACCATCAGAACGATTCCAAGATACCCGCGTGATCCTAAATTTTTTTAGTGAAATTTGAGGAGAGGAAAGTCAAAACATCTAGGTCAGGAGACCTCACTAGAGCGACGAAGGGACCGAGGAGTAAAAAGAATCCTACTCTCCGATATATATAATCCTAAGACTCAAAACATTTTTGTTCTAGACTCAACATCGCCAGCAAACAATCAAGCAGGGGGCTCCTAAGTCGGGAATGGCTCTGATTACCAACTTGTAACACCCACGATGCAGCTATATCTCCCACGTGTCGAAGCACGACTTAGAGGCATAACCGCATAGTGGTTTTGTCGCAAGAAGGGTCATCTTCACACAATCCCATGTAATGAACAAGAATGGGATAAAGAGAGTTGGCTTACAATCGCCACTTCACACAATACATAATTAAGATCATACATCATTCAAATACACTCATAAACCGGCTACGGTCAAATTCAAATGAAAAGAAGACAACCCCAAATGCTAGATCCCCGATCGTCCCGACTGGGCTCCTCTACTGATCATCTAGAAACGATACATAGTAACGACCAAGGGCCTCATCAAACTCCCACTTCAGCTCAGTTGCGCCATCTGCGCTGGTATCCTCGGCACCTGCATCTGTTTTGGTAGAATCTGTGAGTCACGAGGACTCAGCAATCTCACACCCGCGAGATCAAGACTATTTAAGCTCATAGGTAGGAAAAAGGGGTAATATGGTGGAGCTGCAGCAAACAATAAGCATATATGGTGGCTAACATACGCAAGTGAGAGCGAGAAGAGAAGCAACGCAACGGTGGAGAAGCTAGAAGCAATAAAGAAGTGATCCTGAAACTACTTACGCCAAGCATAACTCAAACCGTGTTCACTTCCCGGACTCTGCCGAGAAGAGACCATCACGGCTACACACACGGTTGATGTATTTTAATGAAGTCAAGTGTCAAGTTATCTACAACCGGACATTAACAAATTCCCATCTGCCTCATAACCGCGGGCACGACTTTTGAAAGATAATATACCCTGCAGGGGTGTCCCAACTTAGCCCATCACAAGCTCTCACGGTCAACCAAGGATATACCTTCTCCCGGGAAGACCCGATCAGCCCCGGAATCCCGGTTCGCAAAACATTTCGACAATGGTAAAACAAGACCAGCAAAGCCGCCCGAAGTGCCGACAAATCCCGATAGGAGCTGCACATATCTCGTTCTCAGGGCACACCGGATGAGCCAGACGTCGGGTTGGCATAGACCCTGGTTACCCAAGGGGCACC
>NC_041381.1:137097074-137099289 GCF_002162155.2 Triticum dicoccoides
ACCCTCGGGCTCGCGAAAACCCAAGGGAAAAAGGCTTAGGTGGCAAATGGTAAAACCAAGTTTGGGCCTTGCTGGAGGAGTTTTATTCAAAGCGAACTATCAAGGGGGTCCCATAAATCACCCAACCGTGTAAGGAACGCAAAATCAAGGAACATAACACCGGTATGACGGAAACTAGGGCAGCAAGAGTGGAACAAGTCACCAGGCATAAGGCCGAGCCTTCCACCCTTTACCACGTATATAAGGTGCATTAATTAAACAAGAGATATTGTGATATCCCAAAATCTCCATGTTCCGACCAGGAACAAACTTCATCTTCACCTGCAACTAGCAACGCTATAAGAGGGGCTGAGCAAAAGCGGTGACATAGCCAAACAACGGTTTGCTAGGACAGGACGGTTAGAGGTTTGACATGGCAATAGGGAGGCATGATAAACAATGGCAGGTAGAGCTAACATAGCGATAGAGCGAGTACTAGCAAGCAAAGATAGAAGTGATATCGAAGGTATGGTCATCTTGCCTGCAAGGTTCTCAGAGTTGTCGAAGGCTTGATCCTTGTTAGCGTACTCAACAGGTTCCTCGTGCACGTACTCGTCTCCCGGCTCTACCCAAAGCAAGGACACAAGCAAAGGAACCACAATAAATCCCGGTGCAATGCACAAGCAACATGATGCAATACATGTCATGATATGCGAGATGTGATATGCAATGCATATGCGTGCTCCAGGAGGAAAAATGATGAACAAGGCATCAACTTGGCAAACCAAGTATGCCTCTGGAAAGATGAGATGATTTCGGTTGAAATCGATATAAGGATCACCGGGAACGGATGCACGGTTTGCAAATGGCAAGAAAGACAAGAATGGCACAAAGCTGCGATTAACAACACGATGCTACTTAGCATGCAACAAGAAACTATGCTACAGCACCCCAACATAAAAACAAAGCATATGGCAGTGATCTACAGGAGATGCTTATCAAAAGAGGAACACTGAGCTACGGCTAAATCACACCACAACAGGTTCAAACAAGCATGGCAAAAGAGCAAAAAATATCAGGTAGGACATGGCATAAACAGCATCACGAAGCAAAGTTCAGAGCAAGTTATCCGCATGCTACATGAACTTGTAATAGCAAAACAAGGCATGGCATGAATCTACTCAAAGCATAGATCAAAAGTCCCTTACTGACCATGAGCCAAAAAGGATCAGAAAATATGATGGCACCCATGTGAACATAGCAAGTTTTGTTAACGGATTCAGCAAACGAAGCATGACATTGACAGAATTAGGAAGGCACCTTCGCGAGCTCGATGCACTCACTACAGAGCAGTACATGATAAAATAAGCATACATTCATCAATAAGACATGACATAGAAGCTATACATGGCAAGAACAACATCATAGCATACACGGATCAACTACAACAACCTTGGCAAAATTAAATAACATGTAAACAATGTGTCAGGAAACATTTTGAAGCAAAAGTAGAGCACGAAAATGACATGCTAGGCTACTCCATAATTGCAACCAGGGGCATGAATGGATAGAGCATAACCATATGTTCAAAACACCCTTACTGAAGTATCTCAAATTATGCATGGATCTCCCTGTAGCAACATGTTTACATGGCATCAAAATAATAGCAGAACAGGGACTAAAATCAGCAATATCACGAAGCCTAGTTTGCATGCTTGTGCTAGTCACCACATTGATCACAAAAATACATGGTAAACACCTCTGTAAAGATGGCATGTCATAATTCAAAACACATGTAGGGATCAAGTACATAGGATGCACAGATCAATCATGGCAAAAATGACAAAAGTGCATGTTTTGATAAGAATCTCAAACTAACATTATGAAGCACTCTTCTTACAGCATTTCGGGCATCAAGATGAGCTCAAATGAAAATTATGCAATGAGATGAAATGATGTACTCTCCGAGACGAACAATTCGGTATGGTACACGCCCAAAATGGAGCCATGGGTGCAAAGTTGTGGTGCGATGAACATGCAACAAAATTACTGACAGATAAAAACTTAGGGGATTTTCGGGGGAGGAAGAAAGTCAACCAGAGGCAGATCTGGATCGCACGGACGCTGAGGCTGAGGCGTCACCGGAGACGGGGCGGCGCGGCTGCCGGAGGACGGGGGAGGACGGAGACGAGGCCGGGGCGGCCGGAACGGCGGGCGGCGGCGCCGGTGCGCCCGG
>NC_041381.1:137099675-137145345 GCF_002162155.2 Triticum dicoccoides
TGGGCGGCGGCCTGCGGGCGCGGGGCGAGGCGCGGGTCCAGATCCGCGCCGGGCGGGCCGCGGATGGGCCAGGCTGGCCGGCGGCAGCGGGGACGGCGCGGAGCTAACGTGGCGGCTCCGGGTTCATCGTCGGCGGCGGGAGGACGCATGCGGCTCCGTCCAGACGTGTCCGGCGGCGGGGAAAGGAGCGGGGCTAGGGTTTGCCCGAAAATTTCGGGGATGGGCACATATTTGTAGGTAGAGGGAGCTAGGAGTGTCCAAATGAGGTGCGGTTTTCGCCCACACGATCGTGATCCGACAACGGAGAGCATGGAAGTGACTTAGATGGGTTATTGGGCTGTTTTGAAGGGGTGTTGGGCTGCAACTCAAAAGAGGCCTTTCCGGTTATGCGGTTAACCGTTGGAGTAGCAAACGAGCTCCAAATGACCCAAAACTTGACAGGCGGTCTACCGGTGTTATACCAGGGCCACTTGACAAGGCTCGGTCCATTCCGAGAACGTTTAACACCCGCACACGAAAAGAGACAAGAGGGGTGCGCCGGTGCATGTGGGAGTGTCGGATTGCGAAACGGACAACGGGGAAAATGCTCGGATGCATGAGACGAACACGTATGCAAATGAGATGCACATGATGACATGATATGATATGCATGACATGAATAAAATGCAAAACAAAAGACAAAACCCAACCACAGAGGGAATAACATATCACATAGCCGAAAATGGCAAGAGTTGGAGATACAAAGATGGAAAGTTACATCCGGGGTGTTACAACAAATTCTAATAATGAAGAAGGAGCTCCCGAGGACACATTGGGAATTATCGTCAAGCTAGTTTTCATCACGTTCATAAGATTCGCGTTCGGTACTTTGATGATTTGATATGTGGGTGGACCGACACTTGGGTACTGCCCTAACATTGACAAGCATCCCACTTATGATTAACCCCTATTGCAAGCATCCGCAACTACAAAAAGGAGCATTAAGGTAAACCTAACCACAACATTAAACATATGGGTCCATATCAACCCCTAACGAAGCAACACATAAACTAGGGTTTAAGCTTCTATCACTCTAGCAACCCATCATCTACTTATTACTTTCCTATGCCTTCCTCTAGGCCCAAATAATGGTGAAGTGTCATGTAGTCGATGTTCACATAATACCACTAGGGGAGAGACAAGATACATCTCATCAAAATATCGAACGAATACCAAATTCACATGACTACTAATAGCAAGACTTCACCCATGTCCTCAGGAACAAACGTAACTACTCACAAAGCATATTCATGTTCATAATCAGAGGGGTAATAATATGCTTGAGGGATCTGAACATATGATCTTCCACCAAGTAAACCAAATAGCATCAACTACAAGGAGTAATCAACACTACTAGCAACCCACAGGTACCAATTTGTGGTTTTGATACAAGATTGGATACCAGAGATAAACTAGGGTTTTGAGATGAGATGGTGCTGGTGAAGATGTTGATGGAGATTGACCCCCTCCCGATGACAGGATCGTTGGTGATGATTTCCCCCTCCCGGAGGGAAGTGTCCCCGGCAGAACAGCTCCGCCAGAGCCCTAGATTGATTCCGCCAAGGTTCCGCCTTGTGGCGGCGGAGTTTCGTCCCGTAAGCTTGCCCATGATTTTTTCCAGGGGAAAACCCTTCATATAGCAGAAGATGGATGCCAGAAGCCCACCAGGGGGCCCAGGAGATAGGGGGCCACGCCCTGGGGGGGGGCACCCCCTGTCTCCTGGACAGGGTGTGGGCCCCCGGACTATTTCTTTTGTCCAAAAATTCTTATTAAATCTAAAAAGTTGTTTCGTGGAGTCTCAGGTCTTTTGGAGTTGTGCAGAATAGGTTTCCAATGTTTGCTCCTTTTCCAGCCAGAATTCCAGCTGCCGGCATCCCCCTCTTCATGGTAAGCCTTGTAAAATAAGAGAGAATAGCCATAAGTATTGAGATATAATGTGTAATAACAGCCCATAATGCAATAAATATTGATATAAAAGCATGATGCAAAATGGACGTATCACGCTGCACCTCGCCAAGTTCATGAAGTGCCATCCCCCCTTAATGACGCGCCCGCTCTTTTTCTACCATGACTGAAGCACCTCGAGCTCGTCACCGTCCGCATCCCAAAGGATGACATGGAGCGCCTACTCCACGGCTGTACTGCACTCGAGTTCCTTCGTCTTCAGTCGGTGAATTGGTCGAGTACCTTCCACATCACCTCCAGGACTCTCCGAACTATTTATGTGTGTTGTTGGTGCTGCAACAAGAGATCACAAAAGGTGGACCACAATATGGTCATTGAGGACACACCTTCACTCGAGAGATTACTTGTAGTTGATCAACAAGGTCCAACAAGATTCAATGTCATTTCTGCGCTGAAATTGGCAGTGGTGGGCTACTCGTCTGTCAAATACTACTACTTTCAGGTACAACAGTCGCCTTATACCTCTGTTTCTTGATATCAACATTATTTCTAGTTTTGAAGATGTATGTTTGTCTGTCATCCAGCAAAGCTTCACCCAGATTCTAGGCATAGTGAAGGTCTTGGCTCTAGAATCCGTTGGCCCCAACCTGGACCAAGTTGTGAGTTGCATAAGATGCTTTCCGTGTTTGAAGAAGCTATATATCAAGGTGATGTTCCTTTCCTGTTAAATGTTAACCATAAGGGAGTTCAATTTTTTGCACCTTTTCCCAAGTTTACAATGACAATGTACTATGATTTCTGAAGGAATTTTGGAGGATTTCAGGACATACACCCCCACCACATATTGGTTGCTTGATTCATATGGTTACAATCCATAAGAATTTCTCCTTTGGATTCATCTATAATAGTTTTCTTAGGGAATTTTTCATCCAATCCAACCTCTTGGGAAGAAGGCTACAAGTTTCTAGATTGTAATCAAATGCCCATGTTAATCATGTCAGATCGAAGATGGCACGTTGGTGCCTTTTACAAATCCTGCAAACCAAATAGGCATGTGGTAGTGTTCAAAATTGCACATGTCCTCTTCTTTTGCAGATAATAATAGGCTCGAAGGTGGATAATGTTTATAACGACAATCACATCGAATGCCTAGATCTGCATCTCTCAAATATTACTTTGAACTCCTACTGAGGGACCTTACCAGCGATTACACTCGCCAGGTTCTTTCTTGCCAGAGCAAAGGTGCTGAGGGTACTAAGGTTGAACACGCATTTAATTAGGAAAGATGAATGGTATGTTGATCAGAGCCGGTAGGTACTGCAGAATGGAAGAGGCTCCAAAAAAGCTAAACTTCATTTTGGAAGAGCATATGACAGAGCAATTGGGAGTCATTGTGTCAAACGCATACATGACTTGTCAGTGGCTGATCCCTTTGCAGAAATGTCGATGTTCACAATGTTTGAATTTGGGCGTTGTAATCTTTGAATTTTAGCCTTGCAATATTTATGGTATTTGTTATATAACGTAATTGGATGTTTAATTTGGTATTGCAATCAATGTCATGTTACAAGTATATATATGTTGTTCTTCTATACACAGAGCATATATGTTCTGCAGACGGAGCATATCACAACACACACGGACCGCACTAGGTAACCCGTCAGCAATGAATTCATCAATCACAAACAGTTCATCCAAGTGAACCGTATACTATACATCGCACACGCCTTCGTCTGGCAGCCCGTTTCTTTTGTTCACCCTCATCGCAAACAATTAATTGAACTAAACCGTACGCCTTGAGTTGCACACGCAACAAAAATCTGAACCGTGTTTGATGCATCCGTCATCGCAAACATTTTACACCTTTTTTGACGGTTCTTTTACACCATTGTCTGTGATTAATGCATCACACATAGCTTCGTGAAAGGGTCTCTGATCGTAGTGTCGCGTTAGCAGCATCCTACAGTAGTGCTAGGTGACATTAGGGTTGATCGATGTGTGTCATATGGTGTTATTTTACTATGAACTGTAGGGCTGTTTGTGACACTTATAGGAATATCTCAATGGGTTGATCGGAAAGAATAACTTTGAGGTGGTTTCGTACCCTACAAGCAGTTTCATCTTATGTTCTCCATGATAGGAACTTTGGAGTGACTTTTGTCGCGCGTTGAGGGATTGCCATATGATCTAATTATGTCATCATTGTTGAGAGAACTTGCACTAGTGAAAGTATGAACCCTATGCCTTATTTCCAAGCATTGCAATACCATTTTCGCTCACTTATACCACTTGCTACCTTATTGTTTTTTATATTTTCAGATTATAAAAACTTATATCTACCATCCATATTACAGTTGTATCACCATCTCTTCGTCGAACTAGTGCACCTATACAATATACCATTGTATTGGGTGTGTTGGGGACACAAGAGACTCTTGTTATTTGGTTGCAGGATTGTTTGAGAGAGACCATCTTCATCCTACGGCTCCAGCAGATTGATAAACCTTAGGTTATCCACTTGAGGGAAATTTGCTACTGTCCTACGAAACTCTGCGCTTGGAGGCCCAACACGAGTCTACAAGAGGAAGGTTGCATAATAGACATCACGCACCAGCCACTTGTGGCTGGTGTGCTTCCCCTCTTGGCCCATAAGGCCCATATCTTTTGCCAGGGGTGCCCAAAACCCCTTCCGGTGACCCAATAAGTACCCGATACCCCCTGAAACACTTCCGGTGTCCGAATACCATCGTCCTATATATCAATCTTTACCTATCAACCATTTCGAGAATCCTCGTCATGTCCATGATCTCGTCCGGGACTCCGAACAACATTTGGTGACAAAATCACATAACTCATATAATATTATATCTTCATCGAACATTAAGCGTGCGGACCCTACAGGTTCGAGAACTATGTAGACATGACCGAGACACCTCTCCGGTCAATAACCAACAGCGAAACCTGGATGCCCATATTGTCTCCTACATATTCTACGAAGATCTTTATCGATTAAACTGTTATGATAACATACGTAATTCCCTATGTCCATTGGTATGTTACTTGCCCGAGATTCGATCGTTGGTATCTTCATACCTAGTTCAATCTCGTTACCAGAAAGTCTCTTTACTTGTTCCATAATACATCACCTCATGATGAACTCCTTAGTCGTTTGCTTGCAAGCTTATGATGTGTATTACCGAGAGGGCCCAGAGATACCTCTCCAATACTCGGAGTGACAAATCCTAATCTCGATCTATGCCAACTCAACAAACATCTTCGGAGATACCTGTAGAGCATCTTTATAATCACCCAGTCATGTTGTGACATTTGATAGCACACAAGGAATTCCTCCGGTATCCAGGAGTTGCACAATCTCATAGTCGAAGGAATATGTGTTTGTCATGAATAAAGCAATAGCAATAAAACCAAACGATCATTATGCTAAGCTAACGGATGGGTCTTGTCCATCACATCATTCTCTTAATGATGTAATCCCATTATAAAATGACAACTCATGTCCGTGGTTTGGAAACCTTAACCATCTTTGATCAACGAACTAGTCTAGTAGAGGCTCACTAGGGACACGGTGTTTGTTTATGTATTCACACATGTATTAAGGTTTCCAATCAATACAATTCTATCATGAATAATAAGACTTTATCATGAATGATGCTTTCTCCTTCGCGAGGCCAGAAATTATATATGTAATTATGATCACGATGAACAAGATGCATAGGATAGAACTTCTGGTGAAATTCCAACTTCAATCGCTTATAATTCCAAGATCTCGTATCATCACATAGCCTATACCATGTCATTGCATCTCCCTTCAAAGATAAAGGGAAGACCTTCCTTTTGACAACATCATCGGGAATACCCGCAAGCTTAAATAGTCCACAAACTTTATCCACAAAGATAAGGTGTAAGTTGGGATGCAATGTTCCGTCTCCTGCAAAAGGATTAGCTAGCAGTTTTTCTATCATACCCGAAGGAATCTCAAAGTGAATATTTTCATAAGGTTCAGTAGGTTGAGGAGCATCTCTTTGCTCTTCTGGTTTGGGTGAAGATACCCCAAACAAGCCCCTCAAAGGATTAGTTTTCATAGTAACAAGTAACAGAAAATTTCAGCACACTATATAAATGTTTCCTTACCAAGTTCCACTCACCAAGAGCGCTACGCTCCCCGGCAACGGTGCTAGAAAAGAGTCTTGATGACCCACAAGTGTAGAGGATCTATCGTAGTCCTTTCGATAAGTAAGAGTGTCGAACCCAACGAGGAGCAGAAGGAAATGATAAGCGGTTTTCAGTAAGGTTTTCTCTGCAAGCACTGAAATAGTAGGTGATAGATAGTTTTGTGATAAGATAAATAGTAACGAGCAAAAAGTAAATAAAGTAAATAAAGTCCAGCAAGGTATCCCAATCCTTTATGTAGCAAAGGATAATCCTGGACAAATTGTAATAATGAAGAAGGAGCTCCCGAGGACACATTGGGAATTATCGTCAAGCTAGTTTTCATCACGTTCATAAGATTCATGTTCGATACTTTGATGATTTGATATGTGGGTGGACTGGCACTTGGGTACTGCCCTAACATGGACAAGCATCCCACTTATGATTAACCCCTATTGCAAGCATCCGCAACTACAAAAAGGAGCATTAAGGTATACCTAACCACAACATTAAACATATGGGTCCATATCAACCCCTAACGAAGCAACACATAAACTAGGGTTTAAGCTTCTGTCACTCTAGCAACCCATCATCTACTTATTAATTCACTATGCCTTCCTCTAGGCCCAAATAATGGTGAAGTGTCATGTAGTCGACGTTCACATAACACCACTAGAGGAGAGACAACATACATCTCATCAAAATATTGAACGAATACCAAATTCACATGACTACTAATAGCAAGACTTCACCCATGTCCTCAGGAACAAACGTAACTACTCACAAAGCATATTCATGTTCATAATCAGAGGGGTAATGATATTCTTGAAGGATCTGAACATATGATCTTCCACCAAGTAAACCAAATAGCATCAACTACAAGGAGTAATCAACACTACTAGCAACCCACACATACCAATTTGTGGTTTTGATACAAGAGATGAACTAGGGTTTTGAGATGAGATGGTGCTGGCGAAGATGTTGATGGAGATTGACCGCCTCCTGATGAGAGGATCGTTGGTGATGATTTCCCCCTCCCGGAGGGAAGTGTCCCCGGCAGAACAGCTCCGCTAGAGCCCTAGATTGATTCCGCCAAGGTTCCGCCTTGTGGCGGCGGAGTTTCATCCTGTAAGCTTGCCCATGATTTTTCTAGGGGAAAACCCTTCATATAGCAGAAGATGGACGCCAGAAGCCCACCAGGGGGCCCAGGAGATAGGGGGTCGCGCCTGGGGGGGGGGGTGCCCCCTGTCTCCTGGACAGGGTGTGGGCCCCCCGACCTATTTCTTTTGTCCAAAAATTCTTATTAAATCTAAAAAGTTGTTTCGTGGAGTCTCAGGTCTTTTGGAGTTGTGCAGAATAGGTTTCCAACATTTGCTCCTTTTCCAGCCAGAATTCCAACTGTCGGCATCCCCCCTCTTCATGGTAAACCTTGTAAAATAAGAGAGAATAGCCATAAGTATTGAGATATAATGTGTGATAACAGCCCATAATGCAATAAATATTGATATAAAAGCATGATGCAAAATGGACGTATCAACTCCCCCAAGCTTAGACTTCGCTTGTCCTCAAGCGGAAGCCGAAATCAAAAAATATGTCCACATGTTTAGAGATAGAGGTGTCGATAAAAATAAAATACGGACATGAGGGCATCATGATCATTCCAATAACAACAACATATATGGATTTTGTCATATGATTTCCTATGTTCAAGTAATAGCAATTCACAATGTCAAGTATGGTTCAAAAACTTCATTGGGAACTAACAAACTATAATCTCAGTCATTGAAGCAATTGCAATTTATCATAACATCAGAAAGAGTCAATAATAGAGCTTTTCAGCAAGCTCACATACTCAACCATCTCGTAGTCCCCTATAATTGTTAACACTCATGCAATACTTGTGGTTATAAAGTTTCAGCCGGACACTGAGAAAGATAGGGGCTTATTGTGTAGCCTCCCAACATATTCACCTTTAGGTGATGTCAACAATAATAGCCTATGCCAACTTACATCCAATTGGATATATGTATCATGATCTTTCAAACACGAGGAGCTTGCCAAAGGAAAAAAATAAAAAGGGAAAGGCGAGTATCACCTTGACTCAAGCAATAAAGTAAAACATAAAGTAAAAGATAGGCCCTTCGCAGAGGGAAGCAGAGGTTGTCATGTGCGTTTAGGGTTGATGCATGAAATCTTAATGCAAAAGAACGTCACTTTATATTGCCCCTTGTATGTGGACCTTTATTATGCAGTCCGTCGCTTTTATTACTTCCAGAACAAGTTCATACAAAGTTTATTTTCTCTGCACTAATAAGTCATACATATTTAGAGAGCAATTTTTATTGGTTGCACCGATGACAACTTACTTGAAGGATCTTACTCAATCCATAGGCAGGTATGGTGGACTCTCATGGCAAAACTAGGTTTAAGGATATTTAGAAGCACAAGTAGTATCTCTACTTGGTGCAAGGAATTTGGCTAGCATGAGAGGGGAAGGCAAGCTCAACATGTTTGGAAGGTCAATGACAATATACTTTAACTGAGATGTCGGAAAACATAGACCATTACGTTGTCTTCCTTGTCCAACGTCAACTCTTTTAGCATGTCATACTTAATGAGTGCTTCACAATCATAAAAGATGTCCAAGATAATATATTTATATGTGAACCCCTCTTTCCTTATCACTTCCTATTAATTGCAACGATGACCAAGGCTATGCTCATCAACTCTCAACAATTTTTATGCCTCATACTTTCTATGTGTGAAGTTATCACTATCCATAAGATCAATATGAACTCTTTTGTTCTTTCTACTTTATCAAGATCATAGCAACATAGCAAAGCCCTTGACTCAACACTAATCTTTATTATAGATAGCACACAGACTCGATTACATAAAGAGATCACAATGAAAAACTCAAAACTATTTGATATCAAAACTTCGAACTAATAGATCAAAATACTACTAAAAGGATCGAACTAGATAAAGCGGTAAAGATAGGAGTGTGATGGTGATACGATACCGGGGCACCTCCCCCAAGCTTGGCAGTTGCCAAGGGGAGTGCCCATACCCATGTGATTATTTCTTCGGAGGTGGTGAAGTAGGAGTTGTTGCACTTTTCTTCTCTAGCTTACGTCTGAGGCTAAAATTTTCCTCCCTCAGATCCTCATTCTCGAGCTCAAGTTTCATTATCTTTTTGCATAGTGTTGCCTTGATGTCCTGCAAAAAACGTGGTGGGATAGATTGGACCTTAGGGAGGCTTGACTTCTTGAACTCCACATGCATATCACCAGGTTGAGGCAGTGGATCGTCCTCTTCATCAGAGCTTGTCTCCTCCTTCCTCTTTGGGTCATAGTCTTCTTCTTCCTCTGTGGTCCATCCATAATGTTCCACATCTCCATATACTTTTGGGTTTGCAATATAGTCAGCCATGTAGCTCTCTCCCTCCGAATCTTGGGACGACATCTTGTTCCAAATCTGCAACAGGAACATCTCGAAATGAAAACAGAGGATATTTGCGTGATACGGTGGTCAAAACCTTCGGGAGTATATATAATGAATTTTTACCGACCAAAATATGTAACATACAAGAAAACAGAGTCCGGGAGGCACACGAGGTGCCCAGGAGACAGGGGGCACGCCCTACAAGGGGGGGCACCCTCCTCTCTCGTGGGAGCCTCGTGTCCCTTTCAGACTACTTCTTTCTTCCTAAAATCCTTAAATAATCCAAAACTGATGAAAATTGCCATTAGAGTTGTTTTGGAGTCGGTTTACTTACCGTACCATGTACCTATGCCTTTTCGGAGTCTGGAACGTTCTGGAAAGTGTCTCTTATGTATTCCTTAGGGGTTATGGTTTCAATAATATTAGTTTCAACATTGATAGGATTACCTAAAATATAATGTTTAATTCTTTGACCGTTTAGCACCCTAGGATTGGTGCCTTCAAAGTTGTTGATTTTTATAGCACCAGAACAATAGACCTCCTCTATAACGTAGGGACCTTCCCATTTTGAGAGAAGTTTTCCTGCAAAAAATCTTAAACGAGAGTTGAACAATAACACATAATCTCCTACGTTAAACTCACGCTTTTGTATCCTCTTATCATGCCAGCGTTTGACTTTTTCTTTGAAAAGCTTAGCATTCTCATATGCTTGCGTTCTCCATTCATCAGGTGAGCTAATATCAAATAAACTTTTCTCACCGTCAAGTTTGAAGTCATAATTAAGCTCTTTAATAGCCCAATATGCTTTATGTTCAAGTTCAAGAGGTAAATGACATGTTTTTCCATAAACCATTTTATATGGAGACATACCCATAGGATTTTTGTATGCAGTTCTATAGGCCCATAGTGCATCATCAAGTTTCTTGGACCAATTCTTTCTAGATCTATTCACAATCTTTTGCAAAATTATTTTGAGCTCTCTATTGCTCAACTCTACTTAACCACTAGACTGCGGGTGATAAGGAGATGCAATTCTATGATTGACATCATACTTAGCAAGCATCTTACGGAAAGCACCATGAATAATGTGTGAACCACCATCAGTCATAAGATATCTAGGGACTCCAAACCTCGGAAAAATAACTGTTTTAAGCATTTTAATAGGAGTGTTATGATCAGCACTACTAGTTGGAATAGCTTCTACCCACTTAGTAATGTAATCAACAGCAACTAAAATATGTGTATAACCATTGGAGGCAAGAAAAGGTCCCATATAATCAAAGCCCCAAACATCAAATGGTTCAATAACAAGAGAATAATTCATAGGCATTTCTTGACGTCTACTGATGTTACCTATTCTTTGACATTCATCACAAGATACTACAAACTTACGAGCATCTTTGAAAAGAGTAGGCCAATAAAAACCAGATTGTAGTACCTTGTGTGCAGTTCTATCTCCAGCGTGGTGTCCTCCATAGGATTCAGAGTGACACTTGCGTAGGATTTGTTCCTGTTCATGCTCAGGCACACAACGTCTAATAATACCATCTACTCCTTCTTTATAAAGATGTGGATCATCCCAGAAGTAATGTCTTAAATCATAAAAGAACTTTTTCTTTTGCTGGTATGTGAAACTAGGCGGTATATATTTAGCAACAATGTAATTAGCATAGTCAGCATACCAAGGAGTAGTACAAGAAGCATTGACGACCCCTAATTGTTCATCAGGAAAGCTATCATTAATAGGCAGTGGGTCATCAAGAACATTTTCTAGCCTAGACAAGTTGTCTACAATGGGGTTCTCAGCTCCTTTTCTATCAACAATATGCAAGTCAAATTCTTGGAGCAAGAGAACCCATCTAATGAGTCTAGGCTTAGCATCTTTATTTTCCATAAGATATTTAATAGCAGCATGATCAGTGTGAATAGTAACTTTGGAATCAACAATATAAGGTCAAAACTTATCACATGCAAACACAACTGCTAAGAATTCTTTTTCAGTGGTAGCATAATTTCTCTGGGCAGTATCAAGAGTCTTGCTAGCATAATGGATAACATTCAATTTCTTATCGACTCTTTGCCCTAAAACAGCCCATACAGCATAATCACTAGCATCGCACATAATTTCAAAAGGTAAATTCCAATCAGGTGGCTGAACAATAGGTGCAGTGATCAAAGCTTTCTTAAGTTTTCAAATGCTTCTACACAATCATCATCAAAGACAAAAGGAATATCTTTTTGCAATAAGTTAGTCAGAGGCCTAGAGATTTTAGAAAAGTCCTTAATGAACCTCCTATAAAAACCGGCATGACCAAGGAAACTTCTTATACCTTTTATGTCCTTGGGACATGGCATCTTTTCAATAGCATCAACTTTGGCTTTATCAACTTCAATACCTCTCTCAGAGATCTTGTGCCCCAAGACAATGCCTTCATTAACCATAAAGTGACACTTTTCCCAATTCAGGACGAGACTAGTGTCTTCGCATCTCTGCAAAACTCGATCATGGTTGCTCAAACAATCATCAAAAGAGGATCCATAGACGGAGAAGTCATCCATGAATACCTCACAAATCTTTTCACAAAAATCAGAAAATATAGCCATCATGCATCTTTGAAAGGTAGCAGGTGCATTGCATAAACCAAAAGGCATACGTCTATAAGCAAAAGTACCAAAAGGGCAAGTAAAAGTAGTTTTAGATTGATCCCCCGCTAATACAGGTATCTGAGAGAAGCCAGAATAACCATCTAGAAAGCAAAAATGTGTGCGTTTGGATAGCCTTTCTAGCATTTGATCAATAAAAGGTAAAGGGTAATGATCTTTCTTAGTAGCTTTATTTAACTTACGGAAATCGATTACCATCCTATAGCCTGTAATAATTCTTTGCGGGATCAATTCATCTTTATCATTAGGAACAACGGTAATACCTCCCTTTTTAGGGACACAATGGACATGGCTTACCCATTCACTATCAGCAATGGGATAAATAATACCTGCCTCAAGGAGTTTTAGTATCTCCTTTCTTACCACTTCCTTCATTTTGGGATTTAATCGTCTTTGAGGATCTCTAACTGGTTTGGCATCTTTCTCCACTGAAATTTTGCGTTGACATAATGTGGGACTAATGCCCTTAAGATCATCCAGGGTATATCCAATAGCAGCTCAGTGCTTCTTCAGAGTTTCCAATAATCTTTCTTCTTCTTTCTTTGAAAGGTTAGCACTAATAATAACATGATATATTTCTTTTTCATCAAGATAAGCATACTTAAGATTACCAGGTAACGGTTTGAGTTCAAACACGGGATCACCCTTGGGTGGAGGGGGATCCCCAAGAATTTCAACAGGAAGATTATGTTTCAGCATAGGTTCTTGTTTAAGGAACACTTCATCTTTTTCTTCCCTTTCCTTCATAAACATATCATTTTCATGGTCTAGCAAATATTGTTCTAACGGATCAGTTGGAGGAACAGCAATGGAAGCAATACCAATAATTTCATCCTTACTAGATGGTTCCTTTTCACGATGTTGTCTACTAAATTTGGCAAAATTAAACTCATGAGATGTACCGTCTATGCCAATAGTGACAACCTTCCTCTTACAATCAATCTTAGCACTAGCAGTATTCAAGAAGGGTCTACCAAAAATAATGGGACAAAAATCATCTTGTGGGGAACCAAGAACAAGAAAATCAGCAGGGTATCTAATCTTCCCACACAAGACTTCAACATCTCTAACAATCCCAATAGGTTTAATGGTGTCCCTATTGGCAAGCTTAATAGTAACATCAATGTCTTCTAATTCAACTGGCGCAATATCGTGCATAATTTCTTTATAAAGATCATAAGGTATCGCATTAGCACTAGCACCCATATCACATAAACCATGATAACAATGATCTCCTATTTTAACAGAAATAACAGGCGTGCCTACAACAAGTTTACGTGTCTTAGTATCGGGTCTAGCAATATTAGCAGTTTCACCCAAGAAAGAGATAACATGCCCATCTAAATCCTCATCCAAAAGATCCTTAATCATGGCAATACCAGGTTCAACATTAATTTGCTCAGAAGGTGTATATGTCCTGGTATTACTCTTACGAACAACAGTCAAAGCTTTAACATGATCTTTTATCCTAACAGGAAAAGGAGGTTTTTCAACATAAGCAGTAGGAATAATAGGATCACTATATGTAATAGTCTTCTCTTCGACTGTAATAGGTGCAACTACTTTCACTTCAACATGAGGATTATATTTAAACCACTTCTCTTTAGGGAGATCAACGTGAGTAGCAAAAGTTTTACAAAAAGTAGCTACTATCTCAGAGTCAAGTCCATACTTAGAGCTAAATCCACGGAAAGCATCGATATCCATAAAAGATTTAACACAATCAAACTTAGGTCTCATACCTGACTCCATACCATCGTCGGAACCCCAATCTTCAGAGTTGCGTTTAATTCTTTCCAATAAGTCCCATTTGAAATTAATAGTCTTCAGCATATAGGAACCAACACAGGAAGTATCGAGCAAGTTGCGATTATCAAGAGAAAGCCGAGCATAAAAATTCTGAATAATCATTTCCCGAGAGAGCTCATGATTGGGGCATGAATACAACATTGACTTAAGCCTCCCCCAATCTTGAGCGATGCTTTCTCCTTCGCGAGGCCAGAAATTATATATGTAATTACGATCATGATGAACAAGATGCATAGGATAGAACTTCTGGTGAAATTCCAACTTCAATCGCTTATAATTCCAAGATCTCGTATCATCACATAGCCTATACCATGTCATTGCATCTCCCTTCAAAGATAAAGGGAAGACCTTCCTTTTAACAACATCATCGGGAATACCTGCAAGCTTAAATAGTCCACAAACTTCATCCACAAAGATAAGGTGTAAGTCGGGATGCAATGTTCCGTCTCCTGCAAAAGGATTAGCTAGCAGTTTTTCTATCATACCCGAAGGAATCTCAAAGTGAATATTTTCATAAGGTTCAATAGGTTGAGGAGCATCTCTTTGCTCTTCTGGTTGGGGTGAAGATACCCCAAACAAGCCCCTCAAAGGATTAGTTTCCATAGTAACAAGTAACAGAAAATTTCAGCACACTATATAAATGTTTCCTTACCAAGTTCCACTCACCAAGAGCGCTACGCTCCCCGGCAACGGCGCTAGAAAAGTGTCTTGATGACCCACAAGTGTAGGGGATCTATCGTAGTCCTTTCGATAAGTAAGAATGTCGAACCCAACGAGGAGCAGAAGGAAATGATAAGCGGTTTTCAGTAAGGTTTTCTCTGCAAGCACTGAAATACTAGGTGTCGGTGTCAAAACCGACGGATCTCGGGTAGGGGGTCCCGAACTATGCGTCTAGGCGGATGGTAAAAGGAGACAAGGGACATGATGTTTTTACCCAGGTTCGGGCCCTCTCGACGGAGGTAAAACCCTACTCCTGCTTGATTAATATTGATGATATGGGTAGTACAAGAGTAGATCTACCACGGGATCGGAGTGGCTAAACCCTAGAATCTAGCCTATGGTATCATTGTTGTTCGTCCTACGGACTAAAACTCTCCGGTTTATATAGACACCGGAGAGGGCTAGGGTTACACAGAGTCGGTTACAATGGGAGGAGATCTTCATATCGTATCGCCAAGCTTGCCTTCCACGCAAAGGAAAGTCCCATCCGGACACGGGACGGAGTCTTCAATCTTGTATCTTCATAGTCCGGGAGTCCGGCCAAAGGTCTTAGTCCGGCCATCCGGACACACCCTAATCCAGGACTCCCTCAGTAGCCCCCGAACCAGGCTTCAATGACGACGAGTCCGGCGCGCAAGTTGTCTTCGGCATTGCAAGGCGGGTTCTCCTGCAAATTCTCTGTATCCGTCGAATAGTGTCCGGCTTCTAGTGTGTGCTGTCCTCCTCGGCTTGTGTGCCCCATAATGACCATCTTCCACGCGTCAAGTGAATGTGAAAAGCCAGGGGGTTTTCTTTTCACTTACCCCCCCCGGTTGCGTTAAGGAGCCGCCCATAAAAGAGATGGGGATTTAGATCCAACTCGCACCATCTTCCCTCCACGAGTCTTCATCAGAGCGCCTCTGACAGAGATCCATTCCAACATGGCCAGTCGATGCCGCTCCTCCTCTCGCTCCTATAGCCCTCGGCCCGGAGATTGGGGGCGGTGCTCTGTCCCACATAGCAAGTTAGTGGTGCTTCAGTCCGGACTCCCAACAAGATCCGGACTTATGCGTGGAGTTGATTGATGGAGTATTTCATCAGTTGAGCAAGAATAACTCCTTAGTGGCCATCACGACCGACTATCCCGGACTACTTCCAGCATCCAAGGTAACTAAGACCGAAGTCCCAGTATTCTAATGCTTTATCTTGCATGCCGTGTACTAACAATGTTTCACAGGGTAAATCCTTGAGGCAGAAGGCCGAGCCCGCGGTGGGCAGCCAACAAGGGTCGCTGAAGCCAAGCGGGCCAAAAAGAAGTGCGGACCGGGTCGAGATTCTGGCGCAACGGTATGGCGTGCGGATTTAATGCCTAGGGTTTACACCCTTAAGTCTTACTAATGCTCATGATTTTCTTAGGAAGAAGAGAGCCCGCCGGACTATGTCCACCGGCCAAGGTTCAAGGCCGGGTCCGGAAGCGGAGATGTACACGGAACGCGCCTCGGGCGCTCCTCCGACAGAGGGCTTGCCACCAATTCAGAGGTGGAGAGTGCCCTGAACCACATGCGTCGCCGGACTATTCTTCGTGATGCGTGTTTTTCCCCAGAGGCGTTGGATGCCTTTAATACAGGAGATGCGTATCTCCGTGCTGCTCAAAATGGTCTAGGCAGAGCCACGGAGCAGTATGTGAAAGACATACAGGTGAGTAAAATTGAAGGTTATGTATGTCAGTAGCCCCCGAGACTTGAAACAGTGAAGATAACTGTTTGAAGGATCATGTGCTATGCAGTGTCTTACAAAGAAGAACACGCAATTGTCCCAGGAGCTCGAAGAGTGCAAGGCTCAGCTCGAGGCCGCATTGTCCACTTCAGAGAATGTCAAGGGGAAGCCCGCAGGTAATATGTGCTTCGAAAGGTACCTCTGTTTTGAAATGCGGCAGGCGTGCAACCCTGACTATAATAATGCAGATGAGGCTGGAGTAAATCCGGACTAGCAACAACTCCTACGCCAACTAAAGGCTGGCGAGAACGTGCTGGCGGGGGTGAGGCAAGAGAAGAACAAGCTTCAAGACGCCAATACCCAACTAGGCGAGGAACTGAAAGATGTTCATATTCAGCTGTCTTCTGCCATGAAGGAGAATCGGCGACTTCGATGCGGTATTTTTAGTAAGTGCTTGAACGAATCTTCGAAAAAAGAATTCGGCGAGGAAGTTGATTGACAGAGCTATGTCTGTAGGTCTGCTGACAAGTCGTCCGCCGGAGGAAATGCCCGGTTCATTGGGAGACCTTCTTCCCGAGTTGTTGCAACTACACGAGCGAGTTTGGCAGGCAATGCAAGGCGTCATCCAGGCTATGTGGCCATCCCTCTCCGTGCCCGAAGGCCTTGAGGAGCTTGCCAAGAAGCTGGAGGGAGGGCGGCAGCGCTTCCGGTTGTGGAAGATATCGGCTTGTCGTCAAGGTGCCAGGGAGGCCTGGGCCATGGTGAAGACTCGGTACACGAAGGCTGACCCAAACCACATGGCCGAGGTCGGCCCTATAGGTCCGGACGGAAAGGAGATCCCGGTCAGCTTGGCATATGGCCAGGTGGAGCTGGCTGCAAAGTATTCCCAACAGGACTGTAAATTAGACCGCCTGTTGGATGGCATTGAAGAAGAATATGCCGAGTCGGATTGACTCTATAAAAATGACATATAAAATGTCCTCTAGCCGGATTGTAGATCGTTTGTCATTGCGGACCTTTTTGCTTCGACCTCTGGACCCTATAGTCCGGAGTGTGTCCAAATACCCTCGTGGTTATGTAAGAACCAGGGCATGCATGGAGACAAGGCGTAGGGGTCATAAGTGCTTTAGCAGACAAGTGCCCAACTAGTTATGTTATATTACATAGTTAGTAAGAAACATCTTCCAGAGAGAATAGTTCCGTTAGGGGTTCCTTTCCCTGGGAGGCATGCCCTAAAGTGCATGTCTGAACTGCCGGAAAGAGCAGAAAAGCATCTGGGGGCAAATGAATAAATACGAAAGATCATCTTTTAGTTCACCGACCGAATATTCCCTTAAGAACAGTAGCTTTCGGCTTCACCCAGTCTGAGGTACACATCCGGCTGACCCGGCAGTAACAATCGCAGAGGTGCTCCCTTTACCACCTAGCCAAACGAATGGGAACGTAGGGGTAAGCACAGAAGCCAGGCAACCCAGCTTGGCCAAAACTTAAGTCATATCGATGCATATAATGGTGTATAAAAGGTTCATGCGGAAGCATCACACATGTTTTGGGCATGAGGCCCGTTTTATATAAACTTCTTGGTAGAGAAGCCCCCAGGTATTGTGAGCGCAGGTAGCGCGTCGGGTGCGTGCGAATATTGCACATGCAAGCCCCTAAGGGCTTGTGAGAAAAAAGGGGAGGGAGAAGGAACAAAATCCCGGACTGCCAAAAATAAAAATAAAAAATAAAACAAAGGGACGAGGGAAGGAGACGAACACGGAGTCCGGTGCTAGGCGTAGAACCTTCATAGGCGTGCTGCGTTCCATGGGTTCGGCTCGAGTCAGTTGTCCGATGCGCCTCATAGATGGTATGCTCCGCCGGTCAGTACTTGGTCGATGATGAAGGGGCCCTCCCATTTGGGCTTTAATTTATCCTTTTTCTTGTCCTGCAGGCGTAGAACTAGTTCACCAACGTTATATGTTTTGGCCCGTACTTCTCTACTTTGGTATCTTCGAGCCTGCTGTTGATAGAATGCGGAACGAGCCTTTGCCACGTCGCGCTCCTCTTCCAATGTGTCCAAGCTGTCCTGCCGATCGAGCTCGGCTTCTCTTTCTTCGTACATGCGCACTCGAGGTGAGTCATGGATTATGTCGCATGGCAGTACTGCCTCTACGCCGTATACCATAAAAAATGGTGTGAATCCGGTAGTGCGATTCGGCGTGGTCCGCAGCCCCCAGAGTACGGAGTCAAGCTCCTCTACCCAGTGCGTGTCAGATTCCTTGAGCGATCGCACTAGTCTGGGTTTGATGCCGCTCATAATGAGATAATTGGCCCGTTCGACTTGACCGTTAGTTTGAGGGTGATAGACTGAAGCATAGTCGAGCTTGATGCCCATGTTTTTGCACCAAAGTTTGACTTCATCGGCCGTGAAGTTTGTGCTGTTGTCGGTTATGATGCTGTGGGGGACGCCGTAACGGTGTACGACCTCGGATATGAAGTCTATCACTGGTCCAGATTCGGCCGTCTTTATAGGCTTGGCTTCTATCCATTTGGTGAATTTGTCCACCATGACCAATAGGTATTTTTGCTTGTGGGTTCCTCCTTTAAGGGGTCCGACCATGTCAAGCCCCCAGACCACGAAAGGCCAGGTAATGGGTATAGTTTGTAGGGCGGTAGGCGGCATGTGGCTTTGGTTGGCGAATAACTGGCAACCAACACATCGTTGTACTAAGTCCTGAGCGTCTGCCCGGGCCGTTGGCCAATAAAATCCGATATGGAAGGCCTTGCTTACAAGGGCCCAGGCTGCGGCATGGTGCCCGCCGAGTCCGGCATGAATTTCAGCCAAAAGGTCTCGCCCTTCTTCTTCGGAGATACACCTTTGAAGGACTCCGGTTGTGCTTTTCTTGTAAAGATCTCCCTCATGGACTTTGTAGGCTTTAGATCACCGCACTATGCAGCGGGCCTCGTTTTGGTCCTCAGGAAGTTCCTGCCTAGTTAGGTAGGCTAGGAATGGTTCTGTCCAAGGGGCAATGACTGCCATTATTTCGTGGGCTGACGGCGTTGTTTCGTTGGCGTAGCCCCCAATTGTGTCAAAATGTTCGGTGAGGGGCAGTGTAGTTGTGTCCGGGCTATTGTTTCCGGATTCTCCTTCCCATGATACAGATGGCTTGAACAACCTTTCTAGGAAGATGTTGGGAGGGACGGCCTCGCGCTTGGCGCTGATGCGTGCCAGCACGTCTGTTGCTTGGTTATTTTCCCGGGCTATGTGATGAAATTCGAGCCCCTCAAACCGAGCTGACATCTTTAAGATGGCGTTGCGGTAAGCTGCCATTTTCGGGTCCTTGGCGTCGAAGTCTCCATTTATTTGGGATATTGCAAGATTTGAATCCCCGCGGACCTCTAGGCGCTGAATGCCCATGGAGACTGCCATTCAGAGGCCATGTAAAAGGGCCTCATATTTGGCTGCGTTGTTCGAATCCGTGTACATTATCTGAAGTACGTATTGGACTGTGTCCCCAGTTGGGGACGTCAGAACGACGCCAGCCCCCAGGCCAGCCAACATTTTGGAGCCGTCGAAGTGCATGATCCAGTTGGAGTATGCGCCGTATTCTTTAGGGAGTTCGGCTTCAGTCCATTCGGCGATGAAGTCGGCCAAAACCTGCGACTTAATAGCTCGCCTTGGCTTGTAGGTTATGTCGAACGGGAGGAGCTCGATGGCCCATTTGGCAATTCGGCCTGTTGCGTCGCAGTTGTTTATAATGTCATTAAGGGGTACTTCGGATGCCACTGTTATGGAGCACTCTTGAAAGTAGTGTCGCAGCTTCCGGGATGCCATCAACACCGCGTATGCTATCTTTTGATAATGCGGGTACCGTGACTTGCATGGAGTTAGCACAGTGGACACATAGTACACTGGTTTTTGGAGGGGGAACTTGTGTCCGTCCGCTTCTCGTTCGACGACGAGCACCACGCTTACAACTTGATGGGTTGCCGCGATGTATAATAGCATTGGTTCGCCCGTGTTGGGCGCGGCCAGGACCGGATTTGTTGCCAATATGGATTTTATTTCTTTGAGTCCGGCCGTGGCGGCCTCCGTCCACTCGAAGTGGTCGGTGCGCCGCAGGAGGCGATAGAGGGGTAATGCCTTTTCTACTAAGAGGGAGATAAAGCGGCTTAGAGCCGCCACGCATCCTGTCAGTTTTGTATTTGTTTGAGGTCCTTTGGGGTATCTAATTGTGACAGAGCTTGGATTTTGGCTGGGTTTGCTTCAATTCCTCTACCGGATACGATGAAGCCCAGGAGCTTTCCGGCTGGTACGCCGAAAACGCATTTTTCCGGGTTGAGCTTAATGTCATATGTTCGGAGATTGTCGAACATGAGCCTCAAGTCGTCTACTAGAGTATCGACGTGTTTTGTTTTGATGACCACGTCATCTACGTATGCTTTGACTGTTTTGCCGATCTGGTTGGCCAGACATGTCTGAATCATGCGCTGATATGTTGCGCCGGTGTTTTTGAGCCCGAAGGGCATCGTGTTGAAGCAGAATGGGCCGTATGGGGTGATGAATGCCGTTGCGGCCTGATCTGACTCTGCCATCTTGATTTGATGGTAGCCAGAGTATGCATCGAGGAAACACAATGAGTCGTGTCCTGCGGTGGCGTCAATGATTTGATTAATTCGGGGGAGTGGGAAAGGGTCCTTTGGACAGGCCTTGTTTAGGTCTTTGAAATCGACACATAGGCTCCAAGATTTGTCCTTCTTTGGTACCATCACCAGGTTTGCTAGCCAGTCCGGATATTTTATGTCTCTGATGAATCCGGCTTCCAGCAGTTTTGATAGCTCCTCTCCCATGGCTTGTCTCTTAGGTTCGGAAAAGCACCGTAGGGTCTTCTTGACAGGTTTAAACCCTTTTATGATGTTCAGGCTGTGCTCGGCCAGCCTGCGTGGGATTCCTGGCATATCCGAGGGGTGCCAGGCGAAAATGTCCCAATTTTCTCGCAGAAAGTCTCTGAGTGCGGCGTCTACATCGGGTTTTAATTGTGCCCCGATGGAGGCCGTTTTGGAGGGTCCGTTGGATGGACTTGGAATTTGACTATTTCGTCCGCTGGTTTAAAAGAGGTGGACTTGGATCTCTTGTCTAGTATCACATCGTCCCTGTCCACCGTAGAGTGCAACGCCATTAATTCCTCGGTCGCTAGGGCCTCAGA
Organism: Triticum dicoccoides; assembly: GCF_002162155.2. NCBI lineage: Eukaryota > Viridiplantae > Streptophyta > Magnoliopsida > Poales > Poaceae > Triticum > Triticum dicoccoides. Next base: position 137,121,311 of record NC_041381.1, read on the forward strand.
TAATGCCTCCAGGGCCAGTGCGGCTGTCTTGTTTTCGGCACGGAGCGCTATGTCCGGATCACTTGCGAGAGTGATGATTCCGTTGGGCCCGGGCATTTTGAGCTTCATCTACCCGTAATGGGGTATGGCTTGGAAAATTGTAAATGCTTCTCGCCCTAGCAGAGCGTGGTAGCCGCTGCTGAAAGGAGCCACTTGAAACGTGACCTCCTCGGATCTGTAATTGTCCGGCGTGCCGAACACCACATCCAGTGTGATTTTTCCTGAATAGCACGCTTCCCAGCTTGGGATTATTCCCCTAAAAGTTGTGTTGCTTCGCTCAATGCGGCTCCAGTCAATTTCCATTTTTCGCAGGGTTTCCTCGTAGATGAGGTTGAGTCTGCTGCCGCCATCCATGAGTACCTTTGTAAGTCAGAAGCCGTCCACTATCGGACTGAGGACCAATGCGGCTGGTGCTCGGGCGGTCCGGAATTTAGGTTCGTCACTGGCATTAAAGGTGATAGCCGTGTCACTCCATGGGTTTATTGTTGCTACTTGGTAGACTTTGGCGAGGTTGCGGAGCGTTCGTTTCCTTGCATTGTTTGATGTGAAGGTCTCGAAGACTGTCGACACCATACTGGGGAGGTATTCTTCGGGTGCTGGAGTTAAAAGCTCCTCGCCGCTTCTGGCTACCTGCCGTAGTATCCAACATGCTCTGAGGCTGTACGTTGGTGTGGCTTTCCCTGAATTATGAATTTTATAGGGTCCATTGAGCCATCCTTCCAATACGGTCCCGTACCCTATAGAGGGTTTTTGTTTTTTGATGTTTGGCTCAGATGCCTGGCGATAATGCGCCCTTTTGTTTCGGACTCGTGTTATATTCGGGGCCGGATTGTCCCATAATTTATCTTCGGTTTTCCGAACGCTTTCAGTCGCACAGTACTTTCGTACTATGGATGTCAAGTCGGCGAATTGTGTAATTTCGCGGCGACTTATGGTGTTGAGGATTCCGATGTCCGTGCAGTTGTTAAAGAAGAGTGAAACTGCTTTTTTCTCACGGCAGTCCTTTATCCTGTTCATAACCAGGAGGAATCTGGCCCAGTCGTGGTGTACTGTTTCTCCGGACTCTTGCCGTATTAGGGATAAATCCAGTATAGTTGGGTGGGCGGGTGTAAATAAATCCGAAACCCTGCCCGATGTAAGATTCAGGGGCTGAGCGGTTTCCGAATTCGGAAGCTTGTTTTCTCGGATATTATTCAATGAATCAGGCCTGCTGCCTGACTTTAGGTTCAGGGTTTGGGCGACATCCTCCCCTCCCCGGGTATCCGGCTTGGAGGGATCGGGAATCCGGACGCATCTGGTCCTTAGGGCGGGCCAAGACTCGCCGCATTGTTCTTCCACCACTTCGACGTGGTGGGTAATCTGGGGAGAGTCAATCTCTCTCTAATCAGGTTTAAGCACAATCTGGTCGTAATCAGTAGCGACTCCCAGGGCCGCGATGCAATCCAAAAGTTCGTTCAGGGAGAAGAGCTCCATCGCATCTAACTGCTCGGCGAGCTCCAAGCTGATGTGAAGATTGCTTTCGATGGCCCGAGAGGTCATCGCTGGTGCGGCGGCCGGACTGGCGGTCATCAAAAACCTGCCTAGCCGGAGAGTTTGGCCGACAGGCAAAGCTCCTTTAGCAACGACGCCGTCTTTAAAGACGGGATGCAGCATCCTTCCTGATGGTGACGACACAGCGGAACTCTCAATGAAAGCACCAATGTCGGTGTCAAAACCGGCGGATCTCGGGTAGGGGGTCCCGAACTGCGCGTCTAGGCGGATGGTAACAGGAGACAAGGGACACGATGTTTTTACCCAGGTTCGGGCCCTCTCGACGGAGGTAAAACCCTACTCCTGCTTGATTAATATTGATGATATGGGTAGTACAAGAGTAGATCTACCACGAGATCAGAGTGGCTAAACCCTAGAATCTAGCCTATGGTATCATTGTTGTTCGTCCTACGGACTAAAACTCTCCGGTTTATATAGACACCGGAGAGGGCTAGGGTTACACAAAGTCGGTTACAATGGGAGGAGATCTTCATATCGTATCACCAAGCTTGCCTTCCACGCCAAGGAAAGTCCCATCCGGACACGGGACGGAGTCTTCAATATTGTATCTTCATAGTCCGGGAGTCCGGCCAAAGGTCTTAGTCCGGCCATCCGGACACCCCCTAATCCAGGACTCCCTCAATAGGTGATAGATAGTTTTGTGATAAGATAAATAGTAACGAGCAAAAAGTAAATAAAGTAAATAAAGTGCAGCAAGGTGGCCCAATCCTTTATGTAGCAAAGGATAAGCCTGGACAAATTCTAATAATGAAGAAGGAGCTCCCGAGGACACATTGGGAATTATCGTCAAGCTAGTTTTTGTCACGTTCATAAGATTCGTGTTCGATACTTTGATGATTTGATATGTGGGTGGACCGGCACTTGGGTACTGCCCTAACATAGACAAGCATCCCACTTATGATTAACCCCTATTGCAAGCATCCACAACTACAAAAAGGAGTATTAAGGTAAACCTAACCACAACATTAAACATATGGGTCCATATCAACCCCGAACAAAGCAATGCATAAACTAGGGTTTAAGCTTCTGTCACTCTAGCAACCCATCATCTACTTATTACTTCCCTATGCCTTCCTCTAGGCCCAAATAATGGTGAAGTGTCATGTAGTCGACGTTCACATAACACCACTAGGGGAGAGACAACATACATCTCATCAAAATATCGAACGAATACCAAATTCACATGACTACTAATAGCAAGACTTCACCCATGTCCTGAGATACAAAGGTAACTACTCACAAAGCATATTCATGTTCATAATCAGAGGGGTAATAATATGCTTGAAGGATCTGAACATATGATCTTCCACCAAGTAAACCAAATAGCATCAACTACAAGGAGTAATCAACACTACTAGCAACCCACAGGTACCAATTTGTGGTTTTCATACAAGATTGGATAAAGAGATGAACTAGGGTTTTGAGATGAGATGGTCCTGGTGAAGATGTTGATGGAGATTGACCCCCTCCCAATGAGAGGATCGTTGGTGATGATTTCCCCCTCCCGGAGGGAAGTTTCCCCGGCAGAACAGCTCCGCCAGAGCCCTAGATTGATTCCGCCAAGGTTCCGCCTCGTGGCGGCGGAGTTTCGTCCCGTAAGCTTGCCCATGATTTTTTCCAGGGGGAAACCCTTCATATAGCAGAAGATGGACGCCAGAAGCCCACCAGGGGCCCAGGAGATAGGGGGCCGCGCCCTAGGGGGGGGGGCGCCCCCCTGTCTCCTGGACAGGGTGTGGGCCCCCTGGCCTATTTCTTTTGTCCAAAAATTCTTATTAAATCTAAAAAGTTGTTTCGTGGAGTCTCAGGTCTTTTGGAGTTGTGCAGAATAGGTTTCCAATGTTTGCTCCTTTTCCACCCAGAATTCCAGCTGCCGGCATCCCCCCTCTTCATGGTAAAGCTTGTAAAATAAGAGAGAATAGCCATAAGTATTGAGATATAATGTGTAATAACAGCCCATAATGCAATAAATATTGATATAAAAGCATCATGCAAAATGGATGTATCACGCTGCACCTCGCCAAGTTCATGAACTGCCATCCCCCCTTAATGACGCACCCGCTCTTTTTCTACCATGACTGAAGCACCTCGAGCTCGTCACCGTCCGCATCCCAAAGGATGACATGGAGCGCCTGCTCCGAGGCTGTACTGCACTCAAGTTCCTTCATCTTCAGTCGGTGAATTGGTCGAGTACCTTCCTCATCACCTCCAGGATTCTCCGGACTATTTATGTGTGTTGTTGGTGCTGCAACAAGAGATCACAAAAGGTGGACCACAATATGGTCATTGAGGACACACCTTCACTTGAGAGATTACTTGTAGTTGATCAACAAGGTCCAACAAGATTCAATGTCATTTCTGCGCTGAAATTGGCAGTGGTGGGCTACTCGTCTGTCAAATACTACTACTTTCAGGTACAACAGTCGCCTTATACCTCTGTTTCTTGATATCAACATTATTTCTAGTTTTGAAGATGTATGTTTGTCTGTCATCCAGCAAAGCTTCACCCAGATTCTGGGCATAGTGAAGGTCTTGGCACTAGAATCCTTGGCCCCAACCTGGACCAAGTTGTGAGTTGTCTGAGATGCTTTCCGTGTCTGAAGAAGCTATATATCAAGGTGATGTTCCTTTCCTGTTAAATGTTAACCATAAGGGAGTTCAATTTTTTGCACCTTTTCCCAAGTTTACAATGACAATGTACTATGATTTCTGAAGGAATTTTGGAGGATTTCAGGACATACACCCCCACCACATATTGGTTGCTTGATTCATATGGTTACAATCCATAAGCATTTCTCCTTTGGATTCATCTATAGTAGTTTTCTTAGGGAATTTTTCATCCAATCCAACCTCTTGGGAAGAAGGCTACAAGTTTCTAGATTGTAATCAAATGCCCATGTTAATCATGTCAGATCAAAGATGGCATGTTGGTGCCTTTTACAAATCCCGCAAACCAAATAGGCGTGTGGTATTGTTCAAAATTGCACGTGTTCTCTTCTTTTGTAGATAATAATAGGCTCGAAGGTGGATAATGTTTATAACAACAATCACATCGAATGCCTGGATCTGCATCTCTCAAATATTACTTTGAACTCCTACTGAGGGACCTTACCAGAGATTACACTCGCCAGGTTCTTTCTTGCCAGAGCAAAGGTGCTAAGGGTACTAAGGTTGAACACGCATTTAATTAGGAAAGATGAATGGTATGTTGATCAGAGCCGGCAGGTACTGTAGAATGGAAGAGGCTCCAAAAAAGCTAAACTTCATTTTGGAAGAGCATATGACAGAGCAATTGGGAGTCATTGTGTCAAACGCATACATGACTTGTCAGCGGCTGATCCCTTTGCAGAAATGTCGATGTTCACAATGTTTGAATTTGGGCGTTGTAATCTTTGAATTTGAACCTTGCAATATTTATGGTATTTGTTATATAACGTAATTGGATGTTTAATTTGGTATTGCAATCATGTCATGTTACAAGTATATATATGTTGTTCTTCTGTACACAGAGCATATATATTCTGCAGATAGAGCATATCACAACACACACGGACCGCACTAGGTAACCCGTCAGCAATGAATTCATCAATCACAAACAGTTCATCCAAGCGAACCGTATGCTATACATCACACACGCCTTCGTCTGGCAGCCCGTTTCTTTTGTTCACCCTCATCGCAAACAATTAATTGAACTAAACCGTACGCCCTGAATTGCACACGCAACAAAAATCTGAACCGTGTTTGATGCATCCATCATCGCAAATATTTTGCACCTTTTTTGACGGTTCTTTTACACCACTGTCTGCGATTAATGCATCACACACAGCTTCGTGAAAGGGTCTCTGATCGTAGTGTCGCGTTAGCAGCATCCGACAGTAGTGCTAGGTGACATTAGGGTTGATTGATGTGTGTCATATGGTGTTATTTTACTATGAACTGTAGGGCTGTTTGTGACACTTATAGGAATAGCTCAATGGGTTGATCGGAAAGAATAACTTTGAGATGGTTTCGTACCCTACAAGCAATTTCGTCTTATGTTCTCCGTGATAGGAACTTTGGAGTGACTTTTGTCGCGCGTTATGATCTAATTATGTCATCATTGTTGAGAGAACTTGCACTAGTGAAAGTATGAACCCTAGGTCTTATTTCCAAGCATTGCAATACCGTTTTCGCTCACTTATACCACTTGCTACCTTATTGTTTTTTATATTTTCAGATTACAAAAACTTATATCTACCATCCATATTACACTTGTATCACCATCTCTTCGTCGAATTAGTGCACCTATACAATATACCATTGTATTGCGTGTGTTGGGGACACAAGAGACTCTTGTTATTTGGTTGCAGGGTTGTTTGAGAGAGACCATCTTCATCCTACGGCTCCAGCAGATTGATAAACCTTAGGTCATCCACTTGAGGGAAATTTGCTACTATCCTACGAAACTCTGCGCTTGGAGGCCCAACACGAGTCTACAAGAAGAAGGTTGTGTAGTAGACATCACGCACCAGCCACTTGTGGCTGGTGTGCTTCCCCTCTTGGCCCATAAGGCCCATATCTTTTGCCAGGGGTGCCCAAAACCCCTTCCGGTGACCCAATAAGTACCCGGTACCCCCTGAAACACTTCCGGTGTCCGAATACCATCGTCCTATATATCAATCTTTACCTATCGACCATTTCGAGACTCCTAGTCATGTCCATGATCTCGTCCGGGACTCCAAACAACATTCGGTGACAAAATCACATAACTCATATAATATTATATCTTCATCGAACATTAAGCGTGCGGACCCTACGGGTTCGAGAACTATGTAGACATGACCGAGACACCTCTCCGGTCAATAACCAATAGCGGAACCTGGATGCCCATATTGTCTCCTACATATTCTACGAAGATCTTTATCGATTAAACTGTTATGATAACATACATAATTCCCTTTGTCCATTGGTATGTTACTTGCCCGAGATTCGATCATTGGTATCTTCATACCTAGTTCAATCTCGTTACGAGAAAGTCTCTTTACTCGTTCCATAATACATCACCTCGTGATGAACTCCTTAGTTGTTTGCTTGCAAGCTTATGATGTGTATTACCGAGAGGGCCCAGAGATACCTCTCCAATACTCGGAGTGACAAATCCTAATCTCGATCTATGCCAACGCAACAAACATCTTCGGAGATACCTGTAGAGCATCTTTATAATCACCCAGTCATGTTGTGACATTTGATAGCACACAAGGAATTCCTCCGGTATCCAGGAGTTGCACAATCTCATAGTCGAAGGAATATGTATTTGTCATGAAGAAAGCAATAGCAATAAAACCAAACGATCATTATGCTAAGCTAACAGATGGGTCTTGTCCATCACATCATTCTCTTAATGATGTAATCCCATTATCAAATGACAACTCATGTTCGTGGTTTGGAAACCTTAACCATCTTTGATCAACGAACTAGTCTAGTAGAGGCTCACTAGGGACACGGTGTTTGTTTATGTATTCACACATGTATTAAGGTTTCCGATCAATACATATCTAGCATGAATAATAAGCCTTTATCATGAATAAGGAAATATAAAATAACAACTTTATTATTGCCTCTAGGGCATATTTCTTTCATTAGTGTGATAGACTCTACGTTCACATACAACGGGTGTAAGACAATTTTGCACATGCAGAATACTTTGGTTAAACTTGAAGAGCCTAGCATGGACAGACATGGTCTCGGAACACTGGAGACCAAAAGGTCGAACGTGAGTCATATAGTAGATATGATCAACATAGAGATGTTCACTATTGATGACTACCCCATCTCACGTGATGATCGAACATGGCTTAGTTGATTTGAATCATGTATCACTTAGATAACTTGGGGGATATTAATTTAAGTGGGAGTTCATTAGTAATTTGGTTAATTGATCTTGAATTTATCATGAACTTAGTCTTAATAGTTTTGCATATCTATGTTGTAGATCAATAGCTCGTGATACAGCTCCCCTATTTTTGTTATGTTCCTAGTGAAAACTAAGTTGAAAGATGATGGAAGCAATAATGCAGACTGGGTCCATGATCTAAGGATTATCCTCATTGCTGCACAGAAGAATTATGTCCTTGATGCACCGCTAGGTGACAGACCTATTGCAGGAGCAGATGCAGATGTTATGAACGTTTGGCAAGCTCGATATGATGAATACTTAATAGTTTAGTGCGTCATGCTTTACGGCTTAGAACTGAGACTTCAAAAACGTTTTTGAATGCCACAAAGCATATGAGATGTTCCAAGAGCTGAAATTGGTATTTCAGGCTCATGACCGTGTTGAGAGGTATGAGACCTCTAACAAGTACTTTGCCTACAAGATGGGGGAGAATAGCTCATCCAGTGAGCATATGCCCAGAATGTCTGGGTACTACAATTGCTTGAATCAAGTGGGAGTTAATCTTCCAGATAAGATAGGGATTGACAAAGTTGTCTAGTCACTATCACCAAGCTAGTAGAACTTCGTGATGAACTATAATATGCAAGGGATGACGAAAACGATTCCCGAGCTCTTCGCGATGCTGAAATCGGCGAAGGTAGAAATCAAGAAAAAACATCAAGTGTTGATGGTTAATAAGACCACTAGTTTCAAAAAAAGGCCAAGCGAAAGAAAAGGAACTTCAAGAAGAATGGCAAGCAAGTTGCCACTCCCGTGAAGAAGCCCAAAGCTGGACCCAGGCCTGAAATTGAGTGCTTCTACTACAAAGGAAATGGTCATTGGAAGCGGAACCGCCCCAAATACTTGGTGGATAAGAAGGATGGCGAAGTGAACAAAGGTATATTTGATATACATGTTATTGATGTGTACCTTACTAGTTTTCGTAGTAGCACCTGGGTATTGATACATCTCCATTGTATCTACTTTTCCAAACTCTTTTGCCCTTGCTTTGGACTCTAATTTGCATGTTTTGAATGGAACTAACCCTGACTGACACTATTTTCAGCAGAATTGCTATGGTGTTATTTTTGTGCAGAAATAGAAGTTCTCGGAATGACCTGAAACTTCACAGAGATTATTTTTGAAATAAATAAAAAATACCAGTAAAAGAATCAACAGGAGGGGACCCATCACTTGTCCACAAGGGTGGAGGGGGCCCTCCTGTCTTGTGGGTCCCACAAAGCTCCACCGACCTCAACTCCAACTCCATATATTCATGTTCGAGGAGAAAAAAAAATCAAAGAGAAGGATTCATCGTGTTTTATGATACGGAGCCGCCGCTGATACGTCCATTTTGCATGATGCTTTTATATCAATATTTATTGCACTATGGGCTGTTATTACACATTATATCTCAATACTTATGGCTATTCTCTCTTATTTTACAAGGTTTACCATGAAGAGGGGGAATGCCGGCAGCTGGAATTCTAGCTGGAAAAGGAGCAAACATTGGAAACCTATTCTGCACAGCTCCAAAAGTCCTGAAACTCCATGAAACATCTTTTTGGAATTAATAAGAATATTTGGGTGAAAGAAATACACCAGGGGGCCCACACCTCATCCAGGAGAGTGGGGGGCGCGCCCCCCTACTGGGCGCGCCCCCTATCTCCTGGACCCCCTGGTGGGCCCCCGGTGTCCATCTTCTGCTATATCAGAGCTTTTACCCTGGAAAAAATCGTGGGCAAGCTTACGGGACGAAACTCCGCTGCCATGAGCCGGAACCTTGGCGGAATCAATCTAGGGCTCCGACGGAGCTATTCTGCCGGGGACACTTCCCTTCGAGAGGGGGAAATCATCACCAACGTCATCACCAACGATCCTCTCATCGGGAGGGGGTCAATCTCCATCAAAATCTTCACCATCACCATCTCCTCTCAAAACCCTAGTTCATCTCTTGTATCCAATCTTGTATCAAAACCACAAATTGGTAGCTGTGGGGTGCTAGTAGTGTTGATTACTCCTTGTAGTTGATGCTAATTGGTTTACTTGGTGGAAGATCATATGTTCAGATCCTTTATGCATATTATTACTCCTCTGATTATGAACATGAATATGCTTTGTGAGTAGTTACATTTGTTCCTGAGGACATGGGTGAAGTCTTGCTATTAGTAGTCATGTGAATTTGGTATTCGTTTGATATTTTGATGAGATGTATGTTGTCTTTTCCTCTAGTGGTGTTATGTGAATGTTGACTACATGACACTTCACCATTATTTGGGCCTAGAGGAAGGCATTGGGAAGTAATAAGTAGATGATGGGTTGCTAGAGTGACAGAAGCTTAAACCCTAGTTTTTGAGTTGCTTCGTAAGGGATTGATTTGGATCCATATGTTTCATGTTATGGTTAGGTTTACCTTAATACTTCTTTTGTAGTTGCGGATGCTTGCAATAGGGGTTAATCATAAGTGTGATGCTTGTCCAAGTAAGGGCAATACCCAACCACCGGTCCACCCACATATCAAATTAGCAAAGTACCGAACGCGAATCATATGAACGTGATGAAAACTAGCTTGACGATAATTCCCATGTGTCTTCGGGAGCTCCTTTCTCATTATTAGAAACTGTCCAGGCTTATCCTTTGCTACATAAAGGATTGGGCCACCTTGCTAAACTTTATTTACTTGCTACTCGTTACTAATTATCTTATCACAAAACTATCTATTACCTATTATTTCAGTGCTTGCAGAGAAAACCTTACCGAAAACCGCTTATCATTTCCTTCTGCTCCTCGTTGGGTTCGACACCCTTACTTATCGAAAGGACTATGATTGATCCCCTACACTTGTGGGTCATCAGCCGCCACCTCCTGTTCTTGCTCAGGAGGGAAGATCTGGAGTCTGTTTTGGGCTCCGGAGAGGGGAAATTGTCGCCATCGTCATCATCAACCATCCTCCATCACGAATTTCATGATCCTCACCGCCATGTATGAGTAATCCCATTGTAGGCTTGCTGGACGGTGATGGGTTGGATGAGATTTATCATGTAATCAAGTTAGTTTTGTTAGGGTTTGATCCCTAGTATCCATCATGTTCTAAGATTGATGTTGCTATGACTTTGCTATGCCTAATGCTTGTCACTAGGGCCCGAGTGCCATGATTTCAGATATGAACCTATTATGTTTTCATGAATATATTTGTGTTCTTGATCCTATCTTGCAAGTTATAATCACCTACTACGTGTTATGATCCGGCAACCCCGGAGTGACAATAGTCGGGACACTTCCCGGTGATGACCGTAGTTTGAGGAGTTCATGTATTCACTAAGTGCTAATGCTTTAGTACAGTTCTCTATTAAAAGAAGGCTTTAATATCCCTTAGTTTCCAATAGGAGCCCCGCTGCCACGGGAGGGTACGAAAAAAGATGTCATGCAAGTTATTTTCCATAAGCATGTATGACTATATTCGGAATACATGCCTACATTATATTGATGAATTGGAGATAGTTTTGTGTCACCCTTTGTTATAACTGTTGCATGATGAATGCCATCCGACATAATTATCCATCATTGATCCATTGCCTATGAGCTCGTTTCATATGATCTTTGCTAAGTTACTTTTCCATTGCCACTGTTACAATTGCTACGAAACTGCTACTGTTACTTTGGCCACCGTTACCATTACTTCCATACTACTTTGCTACTAAATACTTTGCTGCAGATATTAAGTCTTTTAGGTGTGTTTGATTTGACAACTCAGCTGCTAATACTTGAGAATATTCTTTGGCTCCCCTTGTGTCGAATCAATAAATTTGGGTTGAATACTCTACCTCAAAAACTATTGCGATCCCCTATACTTGTGGGTTATCAAGACCTTTTTCTGGCGCTGTTGTCGGGAGCATAGCTCTATTCTCTGAGTCACTTGGGATTTATATATGTTGATCACTATGAGGAATTTGAAAGATACTAGAACCAAGATTTTTTCCCTTAACTACCAGGGGAGGTAAGGAACTGCCATGTAGCTCTGCACTTGATTCACCTTCTGTTTTGAGTAAGCTTGAGACACCTACACCTGCTATTCATTCTGATATGTCACATGGTTTCGATGATGCTACTTCTGCTATGAATGATTCTTATGTTGCTACTACTCTGCTTGATAATACTGTGCCACTAGGTGGATTACTTGATGAACATCTTGCTAGAGTAGAACTTTTGATTATGCTGACGATGATGATATTTATGAAATTGATGAAATTATTGAAACTGAAAACTTTGAGACACCTGCTAGAACTAGCTCTCCTAGATATGAACTTCCTGATATACCTGAGGGTTATGTTATGGAGGGAGAGGTAGCTAGAGACTTTCTTGCTTGTAAGGATAGAGATGATCTTAAGAAATTATTATGCAAGTGGAAAGAAAAGTCTTTGAATGCTATAATGCAATATGATCCTAAATTTTCTACTTCACCTATCTTTGTTACTGAAAAGGATTATGAATTCTCTATCGATCCTGAGTTAATTACTTTGGTTGAATCTGATCCTTTCTATGGTTATGAATCTGAAACTGTTGTGGCACATCTTACTAAATTGAATGATATATCCACCCTATTTGCTCACGAGGAAAAAATTCACTATTACTATATTCTTAATTTTTTCCTTTCTCATTAAAGGGTGATGCTAAGTTATGGTTTAATTCTCTTGCTCCTGGTTGTGTGCGTAGTCCCCAGGATATGATTTACTACTTCTCTGAAAAATATTTCCCCGCACATAAGAAACAAGCTGCCTTAAGGGAAATATTTAACTTTGTGGAAATTCAAGAAGAGAGTCTCCCACAAGCTTGGGGGAGGCTTCTCCAATTACTTAATGCTGTGCCCGATCATCCTCTCAAGAAAAATGAAATACTTGATCTTCTATAATGGACTAACCGATGCTTCTAGGGACCACATAGATAGTTGTGTTGGTTGTGTTTTCAGGGAACGAACTATTGAGCAAGCTGAATTGCTATTGAATAATATATTGAGTAATGATAATGATTGGACACTTCCTAAACCATCTCCTAAGCCAACTCCGAAGAAAAAAGGTATTCTATTTCTCAGTCCTGAAGATATGCAAGAGGCAAAGAAATCTATGAAAGAAAAAGGTACTAAAGTTGAAGATGTTAAGAATTTACCGCCTATTGAAGAAATACATGGTCTTGATAACCCAACACAGGTAGTAGAGGTGAACTCTCTTTATAGATTTGATGAAGGTGATATTCCTCATAATAAGTTTGCTTGTCAATCCTTAGATGAGTTTGATAATTTTATCGTTAAACAAGAAAATTTCAATGCTTATGTTAGTAGACAATTGAAACGTAATGCTTACATGCTTGACCACTTGGGTGATTATATGAGTAGAACTGTTAATGATCTTAAGCTTATTAGTAAACATGCTTCCATGATTACAACTCAAGTAGAACAAGTACTTAAGGCACATGATGATTTGCTTAATGAGTTGAGTACTAAGAATAATGATAATGATGTTAGGGTTATGACTAGAGGTGGTAAAATGACCCAAGAACCTTTGTATCCCGAGGGCCATTCTAAGAGAGTTGAGCAAGATTCTTAGAGAATTAATACTGATGCACCTAGTCCTTCTAAAAAAAGTAGCAGAAAACTGATAGGACTTTGCATGCTTCTAGTGAACCTACTATAGACACACCTGAGAATCCCAATGATATTTCTATTTATGATGCTGAGACACAATATGGTGACAAACATGAACCTAGTGAGAATGTTAATAATGATGTTCATGTTGATGCTCAACCTAGTAATGATAATCATGTAGAGATTGAACCTGCTATTGATCTTGATAACCCACAATCAAAGAATCAATGTTATGATAAGAGAGACTTTGTTGCTAGGAAGCATGGTAAAGAAAGAGAACCATGGGTTCAGAAACCCATGCCCTTTCCTCCTAAGCCATCCAAGAAAAAGGATGATGAGGATTTTGAGCGCTTTGCTGAAATGATTAGACCTATCTTATTGCGTATGCATTTGACTGATATGCTTAAAATGCATCCTTATGCTAAGTATATGAAAGATATTGTTACAAATAAAAGAAAGATGCCTGAAGATGAAATTTCCACCATGCTTGCTAATTATACTTTTAAGGGTGGAATACCAAAGAAACTTGGAGATCCAGGAGTACCAACTATACCATGCTCCATTAAAAGAAATTATGTTAAAACTGCTTTATGTGATCTTGGAGTCCGTGTTAGTGTTATGCCTTTCTCTTTATATTGTAGACTTGAATTGAATAAGTTGACACCTACTGAAATCTCTTTGCAAATGGATGATAAATCAACTGCTATACCCATCAGTATTTGTGAGGATGTGCCTGTTGTGGTTGCAAACGTCGCTGTCTTAACGGACTTTGTTATTCTTGATATTCCTGAGGACGACAGTGTCGGTGTCAAAACTGGCAGATCTCGGGTAGGGGGCCCAAGTTGTGCATGTAAGGATCAATGATAATAGGAGGCCAGGGGACACGATGTTTACCTAGGTTCGGGCCCTCTTAATGGAGGTAAAACCCTACTCCTGCTTGATTATGATTATCGAATAGGAAGATTACAAGATATGATCCACCTCGAGATCATCATGGCTAACCCTAGATGGCTAGCCTATGAGGATTCTGATGATGGTGAAAAGTTCGCCTCTACGGTCTAACCCCTCCCGTTTATATACACACCAGAGGGGGTCTATAGATGGTACAAATTCGGTTTATCAGGGAAAGAAACCTCTGGACTCTATTCTTGCCGTCCACGCATTGAGAAGTCCCATCCGGACACGGTAGATGATCTTTGACATGATCCTGTGCGGCCCATGCAGCCCGACCCAAACTCCTAGGCCGGACATCTAAGGACCCCTGAATCCAGGACTCCCTCAGAGCCCCTGAACTTGCCTTCAATGTCGATGTAGTATGCGGACACGAGTCTTCGGCTTTGCAAGGCGGGTTCTTCCATTGTACTCCGAATTGAAGATAGTCCGGCATTGGCTTCCGTGCCCAGTATTTATGATTCCTCTCCGCCATTGCCTCGATTTCCACGCGCTTGGGTGAATACGAACGGTCCGTTATCATTGTATTTTAATATTCCTGGCAGGCACAAACCACGCCTATAAAGCGAGGCGAGATCCCTAAGTCGTCATCTTGCATCGCACCCAAAAGCAACAGAGCAAGCCACAAAAACCTGGTTCTTACTCGTGTCCTCATGGCCCGCAAGAGGGGGACTAGCATAGTTGTTCCATATCTCACCTCCAGCTCAGTCGACTCCAGATGCAAGGATACCTCCCTCCCCCAGATCTAGTCTTCGTGCGGGCGGGGCTAACCACCATAGGCACTGATGCTTCAGCGGAGAATTTCCCCAATCCCAGTCAAGGGGAGAGGGTGTGCTTCACTTCATTTCTTTTGAGGGGCCTGGGATTCCCAATCCACCCCTTCCTTAGGGGCCTACTGGAACACTATGGGATCCAGCTGCACAACTCACACAAGGTTCTATTTTACATATCTCCGGTTTTGTCGCTCTCTGCGAACTGTTCTTGGGTTGCGAGGCTCACTCTGAACTATGGAAGAAGTTCTTCTGCCTCGTCCCCCGCCATCAGGGCGACGGGTCTATCTTCAAAGTGGGCGGTGCCGAAGTACGGCGTATAGCTAGATCCAGTTACCCTGTCGGGATCCAAAGAAATGGTCTGCCTAATGGTGTTCAGAATGGTTCTATATCGATGATGTACCCCTTCTGGACCCTGTTCGGCGCGGACTGCAAGAATTTTCCAGCGCCCCTTTAAAGAAGCTATACAACTGGCGTTCGAAGTCCTCCCAAGAAGATAGTGTGGAGGTGATGAACTTGGTAAACAAGATCAAGATATTGACCCACTCTGGACTCTCCATCATAGAAGTCATGGCTATCACAATAAAGAGATGCATCCAACCACTTCAATCCCGAGTAACTCCCTTATGGAACTACAATGGGGAGGACGATGTGTCTCGCTATAGGCAAAAGGGGCTGAATGGCTAAGCCGCATTAGCGCCAGCTCTGGCCGACCTATATAAAGGAGAGGAAGAGGACTTTATGCGTGTAAATTGCCAAGAGGCCTACTCCATGTACTCTCCTATTGAATGGGTAAGTTTGTTTAACCGCTTAATGCTCTTTTACCCATAGGAATGCACTGACCGGATACCTTGGCTATTTGTTTTTTGAACAGTCATGGAGGCAGGTTGTCGAGAACATTAACTGCCCTGCCCCCAGCCAGAGGATCATGATCGTGATGAAGACCCCGGATTCCATGAGGATCCGGACATATTTGTAGAGTTCGAAGATGGAGTCTACTATAAGGTGAGCCTTGACGGCTTGGTGGTGGCCATTATGGCTAACTACCCCAACCTTTATCCCTTTGTGAAGGTAAGTGTTCGGAAACTGTATTCTCAAGGAAGAGGAATACTTCCACCAGTTTCCTTACTTCTACATTGGACCATACTTCGCAGGATCGGCGCTCAGCGGGCGTACCCAAGGGAGGGCGACCAAGAAAAGGTCAGCATCTTCACGGAAGGGCCGTGAAAAACGAAAGGAGGCCTGCAACACCTCCAAACCTGCTCCACCATCGAAAAGGTATATACTTCTTTTTTATTATTCAATCGTGAAGTCAGGCCGTCATTCGAATCCTCCCTCTATTATCGCTGGAGGGGTATTCGGCGTACCGTGGGTAAGGTCCCAGCCAGCCGAGCTGCGGCTAATCCAGTGTCGGAGATACCAATCGGGACGGGGGCGCATGGTGACGCGACACAGGCTCGCTTGTCGCACAGAGAGCCGGATGAGATGTCCGTGACCAACTCCGAAGTCGAAAGTGCGATGAATCATCGTCACCTAAAAGAAGCCTTACGCGCTCCTGCCTTAACAGAGCCAGAATTCAACACCGTAAGCACTGTAGGTGCTTATATCCGAGTTGTCCGGGACGGACTCACCGAGGTCGCACACCTGGTCTCAAAGGATATGCAGGTAAAAAAATCAGCAACTTAATGGATAAATAATAGTAATAGCCCCCGCGACTTAAAGCAGGTGACAAACCGATTTAAGGATAGTTTGATGATCACAGGTTCTGAAGGAGAAGAACAGTGCACTGACCCGGGATCTTGAAGAAATAAAGAGTGCCCCAGTGTACTATGTCAATGTTAAAAAATTGGAAGAGGAAGTAAAGAAACATGCCGAAGAGATAAAGAGCTTGAAGGCTCAACTCTTAGAGGCGCAACAAGAAAACCAAAAATTGAAGGGCGGTATATTCGGTATGTCTTGCAAACCTTCCGGATTATTTGAGAGAATCATATAATGCGGAATATGATAGTTCAGCTGATGCAGGTATGTTGACCGGCCGCCCCGAGGAGGAATTGCCAGTTCTTCAGAGTGACATTCTGAAGGAGTTTGCCAAGCTGCATGAACATGCTCGGAAGGCAATGAAGAACATGGCCAAAGCCTTGTGGCCCTCCGACGTCCCTCCAGAAAGTATGGAGGGGTTGTCTGATCTTTTTAAGGGTGCCCGACGTCGGTTCGAGCTGTGGAAGGCATTGGCCTGCCGTGGAGGCGCTGGAGAGGCATGGGCCATGGTGAAGACACGCTATACTGGTCTTGACCCGAACCATATGGCCAGGGTTGGACCACGGGGACCTGACGGGAAGGAAATTCCCATAAACTTGGTATATGACCAAGTAATGAGAGCGGCGAAATTTTCGCAACAGGACTGTAAATTAGATAGCCTATGAGATGGCATAGAAAGGGAGTGAGCGCTCGATTTGATGTACCCATGTACTTTATGACCGAACTTATCTCCTGCCAAATTGTATGAAAATTTTGTCATTGCAGACCTTCGGCTTCCACCTCTGAACCAAAAAGGTTGGAGTGTTTCTGCATACTATGTTTAATAGTAAACATTTGGTATTGTAGGAAACTAGGCAATCCAGTCATATTGCTCAAACGGACAAACTGTGATCGGCAGAGTTAGGTTATATTACTTTTTAATGTAAGAAATATCTTCCACGAAAAATAGTTCCATTAGCGGTTCCTTTTCTTAGGCTGGGCTTGTATCTGAAGTATAGATAGCGGCTTATTACGCTTTATTCCAAAAACATCCTGTCGAATATGTGCCGCCCAAATATTCTCTTAAGAACGCTAGCTTTCGGCTTCACCCATCTGAGGTACAACACCGGATAACCCAGTTGTAACAACCGCAGAGGTGCTCCCTTTACACCCTAGCTAAAAAATTGGGAACGTAGGGTATAAGCACAGGAGCGAGGCAACCGAACTTGGCAAAAACTTAAGTCATAGAGGTGCATAAAATGGAAGAAACAACAAATAGTACATGCAAAAGAAGCTTTTAAGCTTTGTAATAAAATGCTTCTTTCAAAATAAGCCCCCATGTATGGTGGGATGTATACATTTGAAGATGCGTACCCCCAACAATGCGGTTTATCCGAACATACAATATAAGAAGGGGGAGGGGGGTTAAAGAGGGTAAAAAGAAATAGAAAATGGAAAGAAGAAACCTAATTTTTAACTTAGACATGAGGGGGCCGAATTATGCGTAAATTCTCCGAAGCCGGGCGGTGTTCCATGGGTTCGGCTCAAGGCGATTATCCTCCGCATTGCGAAGGCGATAGGCCCCTCCAGTAAGGACTTCATCGATAATGAAGGGCCCCTCCTATTTGGGTTTGAGCTTATCCTTTTTCTTCTCTGGGAGGCATAGAACAAGTTCTCCAAGTTATATGTTTTAGCCTGCACTTCTCTGCTTTGGTAATGCCTGGCCTGCTGTTGATAAAATGCGAAACGGTCCTTAGCTACATCATGCTCCTCTTCTAGTCCATCCAGGTCGTCCTGCCGATCAAGTTCGACTTCTTTCTCTTCATACATGCGCACTCTAGGTGAGTCATGAATAATCTAGGAGGGTAATACGGCTTCAGTGCCGTACACCATAAAGAAGGTTGTGTATCTGGTCGTTCGATTGGGCGTCGTCTGGAGTCCCCAGAGTACGAAATTGAGTTCCTCAACCCAGTGCTTATCCAATTCTCGTAAAGAGGGCACAAGTCTTGGTTTGATACCACTCATGATCAGATCATTGGCCCGTTCGACTTGGCCGTTCGTTTGGGGGTGGTATACAGATGCATAGTCGAGTTTAATGCCTAACTTGGTGCACCAGGTTTTCACCTCATTAGCTGTGAAGTTAGAGCCATTGTGAGTGATGATACCATGCGGGACACCATAACGGTGGACTATGCCTGATATAAAATCGATCACTGGTCCGGCCTCAGCTGTTTTAACTGGTTTGGCTTCTATCCATTTAGTGAATTTATCCACCATGACCAATAGGTATTTCTTTTTGTGGCTTCCCCCTTTAAGGGGTCCGACCATATCAAACCACCAGACTACAAAGGGCCAAGTAATGGGGATTGTTCTTAATGCGGTGGGTGGCATGTGGCTCTGATTGGCGAAGAGTTGGCAGCCCACACAGTGTTGGACAAGGTCTTGAGCGTCAGCTCGAGCCGTAGGCCAGAAAAAGCTCGTCCGGAACGCCTTGTTTACAAGGGCGCGTGCTGCAGCGTGATGACCATCGAGACCGGCATGTATCTCTGCCAAGATCTTCCTTCCCTCCTCTTCGGAGATACACCTTTGAAGGACTCTGGTTGTACTTCTTTTATATAGTTCGCCTTCGTGTACTTTGAAGGCTTTGGAGCGCCGAACTATGCATCACACTTTGTTTTGATCGTCGAGGAGCTCCTGCCTATTGAGGTAGGCCAAGTAAGGTTCAGTCCAAGGGGCGATAACAACCATGATCTCATGAGCAGAGGGTGTTATGTTGATATACGAACCACCGACGTTGTCCGCAGTGTGTTCGGCGGCTGGAGGTGTGATCAGGTTTGTGTTGCCTTTGCTGCTCTCACCTTGCCGTACCATAGAAGGCTTGAAAAGCCGTTCCACAAAGGTGTTGGGTGGCACGGGGCCGCGTTTAGTGCCCATACGAGCAAGGATGTCGGCTTCCTGATTAGTTTCCAGGGCTACATGATGGAACTCAAGTCCGTAGAACCGAGCGGACATTTTCAATATGGCGTTTTAGTATGCCATCATTTTTGGGTCCTTCGCATCAAACTCCCCGTTGACCTATGAAATTGCGACGTTCGAATCACTGCGCACCTCCAAGCGTTGTATGCCCATGGAGACAACCATACGAAGACCGTGCAGCAGCGCCTCATACTCAACTGCATTATTAGAGTCCGTATACATGATCTGTAATACGTAGCGGACTGTGTCCCTAGTGGGGGATGTGAAGATTATGCCAGCCCTGAGTCCTTCCAGCATTTTGGAGCCATCAAAGTACATGCCCCAATTAGAATAGGAGTTGTACTCTTTAGGGAGTTCGGCTTCCGTCCACTCGGCTATAAAGTCGGCCAACACCTGGGATTTAATAGCCCGGCATGGCTTGTATATGATTTCGAATGGTAATAGCTCGATGGCCCACTTTTCTATACGGCCCATGGCGTCTCTGTTATTAATGATGTCATTCAATGGCACCTCGGATGCCATTGTGATCGAACACTCTTGAAAGTAGTGTTGAAGTTTGTGAGATGCCATAAAGACTATGTAGGCTATCTTCTGATAGTGCGGGTATCGGGATTTGTAAGGTGTAAGGACCTCCGATACATAGTAAATGGGTTTTTGGGTGGGGAATTTATGTCCCTCCTCCCCTTGTCCGATGACGACGATGGCGCTTACTACTTGGTTGGTTGCCGCAATGTATAATAACATAGGCTCTCCAACGCCAGGTGCGACCAAGATTGGGTTGCTTGCAAGAAGGGCTTTTATTTCTTCCAATCCATTCGTGGTTGCGTCCGTCCACTTGAAGTTATCTTGACGGCATAGTAGCTTGTAGAATGGCATTGCCTTTTCTCCTAATTTGGAGATAAATCAACTCAAAGCCGCTACACATCCAGCTAATTTCTGGACCTGCTTTAGGTCTGTTGGCATGGCCAATTGAGACAGAGCTCATATTTTTGCAGGGTTCGCCTCAATTCCTCTAAGGGAAACAATGAACCCCAGCAACGTTCCGGCTGGAACTCCGAAGACACATTTTTCCAGATTAAGCCGAATGTCGTATGTTCGGAGATTGTCGAAGGTAAGGCGAAGATCATCCACCAGTGACTCAACTTTTTTTGTTTTAGTGACCACATCGTCCACGTAGGCTTCGACTATTTTTCCTATTTCTTTTTCCAGGCATGTTTGAATCATGCGCTGGTAGGTAGCCTCGGCATTCTTGAGTCCTAAGGGCATAGTGTTGAAGCTAAAGGGACCATAAGGGGTGATGAATGCGGTTGCATCCTGGTCTGATTCCTTCATCTTGATCTGATGGTATCCGGAATAGGCATCGAGGAAATAGAGCGAGTCATGTCCTGCAGTTGCGTCGATAATTTGGTCAATGCGGGGCAATGGGAAAGGATCTTTAGGACAAGCCTTGTTGAGGTCCTTGAAGTCGACACACATGCGCCATGATTTGTCATTTTTAGGGACCATAACTAGATAGGCTAGCCAATCTAGATGTTTGATTTCCCTAATGAACCCAGCCTCCAATAACTTGGCTAGCTCTTCTCCCATAGCTTGACGCTTGGGTTCGGAGAATCTCTGTAGTTTCTGCTTCACGGGCTTAAATCCCTTGATTATATTGAGACTGTGTTCGGCCAGTCTTCATGGGATGTCGGGCATGTCTGAAGGATGTCATGTGAAGATATCCCAATTCTCGCACAAGAATGCGTGTAGGGCGGCATCCACTGCCAGATCCAGCTGTGCCCCGATGGATGTTGCTTTGTTGGCGTCCGTCGGGTGTACTTAGAATTTTACTATTTCCTAAGCTAGCTTGAAAGAGGTGGACTTGGATCTTTTATCGAGGATCACATCGTCCCTATCCACTGTAGCTCGTAGGGTGTGTCGGATGTTGGGTTCCGGCAGACCCTTAAGGTTCGAACTCTGGGGTGCCCACGAAGATCTTCCCCCTACCACTCCACGTCCGATCGCCTCACGAGAATCAAAGCTAAAACGATGAACAACATGAGGGACACAAGATTTATACTGGTTCAGGCCACCGTTGTGGTGTAATACCCTACTCCAGTGTGTGGTGTGGTGGATTGCCTCAGGGGCTGATGATGAAAAGTACAAGGGAAGAACAACCTCGCGAGAGGTGTTCTTGAACTGGTGCAATGAACTGCTTGGGTGAGTTCGATCGCCTCTTGGATGCCGATCAGATGCCCCCTACTGTGGTGGCTATCCCTATATATATAAAGGCCCTGGTCCTCTTCCCAAATATTGAGCGGGAAGGGCGCCAACAATGGCCATTTCGAAGGGGAACATCTAGTACAAGTTATCCTGACTAAAGTTGGTCTTCGGCTGCCAAAGGCACTGGCGATGATGCCGTCCTGGGCTCCACGGTGACCTCCATCCCGCTGCTCTGCTGGTCTTGGTCTCGTTGCACTGAAATGGCAACCTTTGCCTGATGCCCCGGTACTCCACGCCTGTGCTTGCCCCCTTTGAACCAAAGAGGAAACAAGGACACTACGCAGGCCGACGCCCACCTGGCGCCCACTTGGTCTCGATCGTCATGGCTTGCGTCACGAGCACCTCGCGAAGTACCCTGCCTTGATCTCTCCGCCTCATGGCGAGCCTGCCTGGCGAGGCCGTTCCTGAGGAAGTCTTGGGTCATCCGCCCCGCGAGGCTTGGCCCCTCGCGAGGGTCTTGAGTCTTGCGCTGATGAAGATGGGCCGCACTGGGCCACCACTCGAGCCACGCCGCAGGCCGCAGGTAGGCAAGTCTGGGGACCCCTGTTCCCAGAATGCCGACAGTAGCCCCTGGGCCCAAGGCGTGCTCGGACTTGGCTTAGCGAAGAAGCGAAGGGGCAAGTGCGGAGCGCCACGGGCCCCATCAGCCTGCGGCCTTGGGTGCAGCGTGGCGGTTGATTGGACGTGGGTGTCTCTGCTTCCCCATGCTGCCTCGACAACTGCTCGACTTGACAAGTCCCTGCATGCAGAAATGGGTCATGATTACCTGTGATCGTGGAGGCCAATGGTTGGCCTCCTCCGGACTATAAGTACGGACGGGCGAGAGCCCACGCAGTCCATCTTTTCCTGCTTCTCTCCTTCTTCTTCCTCGCCCTTGCTTCACCCTACGCCAATGGCGCCGATCCACCGGTTTTCAGCGGAAGAGAAGGGGAAGGCCCCCCGAGAGGGTCCCGATCTGCTTTCGTCGAAGAAGCGGCCTGTCCCCGGCCGTTGCGACATGGTCGCATGGTAGGAGACGTCGCGGCCCTGGTACGAGCAGCCGCCGCCTGGATTTCCGCTGCCCTTGTATGCCCGAATCGAGGGCCCTGGAGAAGGAGATGCCGAGCGACACCGACGACGCTGCCGGCGACGCCAGCGAGTCACGGCGGTGTGCGTTATCACCCCTGGAGTCCATGCCGAGGGCTCCTCTCGCGAGCTTGTGCTCCACGCCGCTATGCCTCCACACTCTTGGATTCGCCTTCCTCCCTCCTTCGCCTTCGAGATGCCGCCTAGTGGGTCTCTAGAGCTCTGGCTGCAGCATGCTGAGCGTAGCACCCTTGCAACCGGAGCGGAGGTCGCGGTCGTTGCTCCGGGCGAGGTCTACATGACCCAGGGCTGGGGAAAGATCGCCCGGGTCTGCCGGACAGGGGGTGCCCTCAGAATTCATCTTGAATACGATGGCGCCTCCTTGATGTTCTTCAAGGTCTTCGACGCGGAAGGACACCGACTGGAGTGCTGCCCCAAGGGACACTACTAGGGAAAACGCTATACACAGAGGTATAGCAGTAGCGTTGGTCAAAACTCGGCGCTAGCGCTACTTAGTAGTAGCGCTTGTTGCAAAACCACGCTACAACCATTATTTTAGTAGTAGCGCGTCTTCACAGAAAAGCGCTACTACTAAAATTCTCTCACTAGTGCCGGTAGGCTAGGAATAGTAGCAGCGCTTCTCCCAGAAGCACGCTACTGCTAAAAACATTGTAGCAGCGCGTTTCTTCTGTACATCGCTACTGCTATGTAAAAGAAAATAAATAGAAAAATAAGTAGAAAAGTAAATGAAAATGAAAGAAATAGAAAAAGGAGAAATGAAAAAAAGAAAATGTAAAGAAAACAAAAGAAAAAGAAAAAGAAAACAAAAAGGGTTAGCTGCAGCGCGTTTCTCTGGAACACGCTATAGCTATCTTAGCTATAGCGCGTTTCAGCAAAACGCGCTACTGCTAGTTTGACTCAAATCCCGGCGGCCCTGGCTCAAAATTTCGCTAAGTACTTCCCCCCCTCTCTACTCCCCCCTGTCCCCCAACTGCTCCATTGCCGCCGTTGCCCTGCCGCGCGCCTTCGACCACCGCCACCGCCCGAGGCCGCCTTCGACCACACTGCCGCCGCCCGCCGCCTTCGATGACAACGCCGTCGCCCGAGCCGCCCCCTCGACCTCACAGCCGCCGCC
>NC_041381.1:137145897-137146427 GCF_002162155.2 Triticum dicoccoides
TTTTTTAGGAAATTAGCTAGGGCAATTTTTATGAAAATTCCTAAACAGTAATTCCATTTAGCTTTAAACTAATAGAGGGTATATAAATAATAGTAGCATTTAGATTTAAATTAACAGAGGGTATAAACAAAAAACACTTAGCTATAAAAAAATATTTTGACTATGGACCTAAATTTGTTCCAAATTTCGTTCAAATGAAATTTGAATTATTTGGACTATGGACCTGAATATTTTTGAAGAAATTGGGTGTAGGTACTAAGGTCTTGCTGTGGAAATTCTGGTGAGGTCAAAAGGGTTAGAGAAAATGTAGTTCTTAGACTTTTAGCTTTAGACAAAAAACAAAAGTATTTAGCTATAAATAAAAAACAGTAGCTATGGCATTTAGCTATAAATAAAAAACAGAATTGTTTTTCTTTTCAAAAGCTTGGTCAAACAGAACAGTAGCTATATGTCATTGATGTTCATTTGCATATTCCATTATTGTTGATTATATCTTTTCATTGAAGTGGCCATGTTATATGCAAATTCCT
>NC_041381.1:137146437-137170118 GCF_002162155.2 Triticum dicoccoides
AATAGTGTTTGCTCATGTTATATCTTTTCATTGAAGTTGTTCGATTGTGCCCAAGTGGCTTTGTTGTTTCCAGGGAATGATGCTGAGTGGCCTATGTTTTGGCGGAATGTTGATTCATTTCTGTTCCAGCAAATTTCAGGTTCTCGATTTGTCCACTTTTTAGCAAAGGTCATGCCGAAATTTTCCGTGAATTTCGGCATGACTTGTGCTACAAACTAGGACATATCGAGTGCCCGGGATTTACCGCACCAGGAAGGAGTCAACATTCCTGCAAAACAATAGTTCTTTTTATGTCATTATTCATTTTATTAGGTCTAGAATGAATTGACTAGATTTAATCATAGGAAACATGGCTAGCAACAATGAAGGACATGGTTCTGGTGATTGCGACGACGTCTACCGGGCGGCAGACGAATATTTTAGCCTTACCGACGATCAACCGATGTTGTTGCTGGGCCCACCGGTGGCATCGGGGACTGAGACCGACACGCAGACCGGTGCTGAGACTGAGACCGGCGCTGAGATTCAGACAGGCATCGAGACCGGCGCTGAGACCGGTGCTGCCTCGGGGAGCGGAGCCGGTGTAGAACCGAAAGCAAAGAGGCAATGGGTTCCTAACAAACTCAGGACTACTAGACTGGTGGTCACGGAGGTGGACGACGGCAATTTTGAGCCAAAGGCACCCGAGGAAGCGCGCGCGTGCTATGGCAATCAAATAGGCTGCATCGTACAGACAACCGCCACCATCAATGATGAGAAACTACAGAAGATAGAAAATATGAGGAGCTCCCTCCTAAAGAAGTTTCACCAGATATTCTTCTTCTCGGGCCGGAATGAGAAGGATTATGAAGATCCAAACGAGGACTCGGCAATGAAGAAGATAAACAAACACGCCATGACCAAGTTTAGCGACGCGTTGGCCGCCTGAAAAAATCGAGTGAAAGCAAAGATCAACGACGGGGAACCCTACTCCGAGATTGTAAAGGATAATTCGACAATCACGGAAGAGCAGTTTCAAATATTCAAGGAGGCTTGCGAGGCCGAAGCTGCCAAAAAAGTCTAAGTACATGAAGGGGCTTCAAAAGAGGAACATTGGGAGCCACCACCTCGGAAGCCGTGGTTACGGCGGAAAGAGGACAAATGGGCCAAGGAGGACGCGGAAGCCGCGAGTCTGGGCATCCCAGACCCCTTGGCGGATTTCACCGTCCCGCATGAGCGTGACGTCCCGAGGGCCCGACACCGTTGGGACCTAGTGAAGAAGGTTTACAAGACAACACCGGTCATTACGGAGTTCATGAGACTGCTGGTAATTTTAGTTTCTGATCAATTCGACTGCACACGTTAGTCATATTTGTAAACGATCCTTGTGCCTTTTGCAGAGAGAGCAGCACCGGATTGCGACCGAAAGCGACTCGCCGTCTGAGGCATTGGCGAGGCCCAAATGGGACACTCCATTCAACCGGGCGTTGAACATATTGAAACGATAACCGGTGCATACTCGACCGTCGTATGGACGCGTGCACGGTGTCGGAGACGGCGCCATGTGGAAGAAGTACTACCGTGAGACCACAGAGGAAAGAAAGGAAAGACGGAGGTTAACTGAAGAAAACATCAACAAGAAGGTTGAGATTGCGGTTGAGAAGAAATCATCTCTGACAGTCGCAACAGCGGTAGCTGCCGCAAAACAGGTGGTTGCAGATTTGTCTACTTCCTTGGTGACGGGCGTTATCACTTGGACAAGGAAAAATCCAGAAAAAATACAGAGGACTTTCCCCTTGCTGACTTCTTGGGAGCACCTGCTCCCGCACCGGCTCCCTCACCTGCTCTCGCACCGGCTCCCGCACTTGCTCCCGCACCGGCTCCCGCACCGGACGTGCTCGACGGTGCTTCGTCTTTGGCTGAGCTCGACGCCCTCACGGTATCTGTCACACCGCCCCCCTTCAATATAAATGTATAATCTCCCGTTTTCGTTGCCTTTCGGATGTCTCACATCGCAGACTTTTCTTTGCAGGCCAACGAAACCCCGTGCACCATATTGTACACCATCGGCGACCAGAAGGTGGACGTGGGGAAGGCGACGATAATGAAGCCGAAGGAACCATTGTTCCACAGCCGGCCGATCCCCCTAAACGTCTTCAAGGTTTCCATGGACAGTGTCGAACCGGGCCATGAGAATTTGCCTCCTCCAACACTACTGGTGGATGACGAGCAGACATCGCAGCGGCTTGGTGATTGTTGCAATGGGTGGGTCCTGTTGTGGCCAAATAGTCTGCTTCGTCTGGAGGCGGCCGGGAGCACACCCACGAGCATGCAGCCTCAGCAAGGTATGAACATCAACACCCCACCTACCCAATTAGCGTCGGGTGTCGGGTTGGGTGATAGTGGACGGGGTAAGGAGGAGGCTCCATTAGTCGCTGATGATGTCGCCATGGATGAGGATGAGGATGACGATGGCGCTGAACAGTTTGTCTATACTGGCGCCTCCTCAGGGTTTGAGCGTCATGAGTCGGTGCCTGAATTACCGTCTCGACGTATTATTGACGACCTTCCGGTAGTAAAGAAGTCTAGGAAGAGAGCGAGGAAAGGCAAAAAAGCTGATTCTATGATCCAGCCGCCTCAGCAGCCTCGGCTTCAGGACCGTATAGATATCCCCGATGCGGATAAATGGCTTATCCTTGATCAACCAATCCTACCTATAACAGTGCTACGGGCCAGATTCGGCGATCTAAGGAGACTTCATGACGATGTGCTGCGGGTAGAGAAATGCCTCACCGCCTCGAAAGATCCAGGATACCCACTCCACGTGGTTAACGTTCCGTGGCAAATGTCGTACGTCGACAGGTTCCCTGCGGATAAGTTCTTCCTCCGATTCGATTACATATTCGACATGTTTCACGTGAAGAAGCTGGATTTTACGTTTGTCCGCCTTTATGCCTTGCACATGAACTACATCATTGGGGTTGAGCAGATACGTCATATCTGTGTCGCTGACCCGTACTACATGCACGAGAGCTTCTTGGGAGTCTGTGCACAGCAGCGTGAATACGCGAGGGATTACATCGTTAGTTTCATGCTCGCCAATAAGGACAAGGAGGCGATTCTCGTGCCTTATCATCCCGTGTAAGTCATCCGCGCTGCTATCCTTCCTTTGATTTCAATAATTCATTTGCATGGTGGAGGCTAATTAATTTGAGGTGTACTTATTTTGCGCAGCGGCGGGCGCGCCGTCCTCATCATCCTCTACCCCCGATTCTCCCGTGCTCTTTACTTGGACTCGTCGAAGAACATTCACAAAAAGGATTACACCCACATCAAAGATGTTCTCGACAGTGCTATGTTTTACTACCAAGCAATGGGTGGAGAGGTTAGGGACAAGAAGAGAAGGGGCGGCAGGGCCGCCTTCAGCCATAATACCGACTTCTGCTGCATCCAGCAACCGAACGATTCTCTTAATGATGGATTCTATGTCCTACACCACATGATGGAGTACAGACGGGATCACCAGAACCTTCACATGTCACCTAGATCTGGCGATGCCCATATTCTGCAATGGGCAAAGGACATAGGAGATATCGAGGATCATCGACTTCGAGCTGAGTTCTATAACATCCAGCGTGAACTTGCCCAAATCATCATGAAAGAGGTCGTCAGAAAAACATGGATGTTCTACGGAGAAGGACAAATGTCGCGGGAAGACGTCCGAACATGGATAGCAATCTCAATAGTCGAAGGAATATGTATTTGTCATGAATAAAGCAATAGCAATAAAACCAAACGATCATTATGCTAAGCTAACGGATGGGTCTTGTCCATCACATCATTCTCTTAATGATGTAATCCCATTATAAAATGACAACTCATGTCCGTGGTTTGGAAACCTTAACCATCTTTGATCAACGAACTAGTCTAGTAGAGGCTCACTAGGGACACGGTGTTTGTTTATGTATTCACACATGTATTAAGGTTTCCAATCAATACAATTCTATCATGAATAATAAGACTTTATCATGAATGATGCTTTCTCCTTCGCGAGGCCGGAAATTATATATGTAATTACGATCACGATGAACAAGATGCATAGGATAGAACTTCTGGTGAAATTCCAACTTCAATCGCTTATAATTCCAAGATCTCGTATCATCACAGAGCCTATACCATGTCATTGCATCTCCCTTCAAAGATAAAGGGAAGACCTTCCTTTTGACAACATCATCGGGAATACCCGCAAGCTTAAATAGTCCACAAACTTTATCCACAAAGATAAGGTGTAAGTTGGGATGCAATGTTCCGTCTCCTGCAAAAGGATTAGCTAGCAGTTTTTCTATCATACCCGAAGGAATCTCAAAGTGAATATTTTCATAAGGTTCAGTAGGTTGAGGAGCATCTCTTTGCTCTTCTGGTTTGGGTGAAGATACCCCAAACAAGCCCCTCAAAGGATTAGTTTTCATAGTAACAAGTAACAGAAAATTTCAGCACACTATATAAATGTTTCCTTACCAAGTTCCACTCACCAAGAGCGCTACGCTCCCCGGCAACGGTGCTAGAAAAGAGTCTTGATGACCCACAAGTGTAGAGGATCTATCGTAGTCCTTCGATAAGTAAGAGTGTCGAACCCAACGAGGAGCAGAAGGAAATGATAAGCGGTTTTCAGTAAGGTTTTCTCTGCAAGCACTGAAATAGTAGGTGATAGATAGTTTTGTGATAAGATAAATAGTAACGAGCAAAAAGTAAATAAAGTAAATAAAGTCCAGCAAGGTATCCCAATCCTTTATGTAGCAAAGGATAATCCTGGACAAATTGTAATAATGAAGAAGGAGCTCCCGAGGACACATTGGGAATTATCGTCAAGCTAGTTTTCATCACGTTCATAAGATTCATGTTCGATACTTTGATGATTTGATATGTGGGTGGACTGGCACTTGGGTACTGCCCTAACATGGACAAGCATCCCACTTATGATTAACCCCTATTGCAAGCATCCGCAACTACAAAAAGGAGCATTAAGGTATACCTAACCACAACATTAAACATATGGGTCCATATCAACACCTAACGAAGCAACACATAAACTAGGGTTTAAGCTTCTGTCACTCTAGCAACCCATCATCTACTTATTAATTCACTATGCCTTCCTCTAGGCCCAAATAATGGTGAAGTGTCATGTAGTCGACGTTCACATAACACCACTAGATGAGAGACAACATACATCTCATCAAAATATTGAACGAATACCAAATTCACATGACTACTAATAGCAAGACTTCACCCATGTCCTCAGGAACAAACGTAACTACTCACAAAGCATATTCATGTTCATAATCAGAGGGGTAATGATATTCTTGAAGGATCTGAACATATGATCTTCCACCAAGTAAACCAAATAGCATCAACTACAAGGAGTAATCAACACTACTAGCAACCCACACATACCAATTTGTGGTTTTGATACAAGAGATGAACTAGGGTTTTGAGATGAGATGGTGCTGGCGAAGATGTTGATGGAGATTGACCCCCTCCCGATGAGAGGATCGTTGGTGATGGTTTCCCCCTCCCGGAGGGAAGTGTCCCCGGCAGAACAGCTCCGCTAGAGCCCTAGATTGATTCCGCCAAGGTTCCGCCTTGTGGCGGCGGAGTTTCATCCTGTAAGCTTGCCCATGATTTTTCTAGGGGAAAACCCTTCATATAGCAGAAGATGGACGCCAGAAGCCCACCAGGGGGCCCAGGAGATAGGGGGCCGCGCCCTGGGGGGGGGCGCCCCCTGTCTCCTGGACAGGGTGTGGGCCCCCCAACCTATTTCTTTTGTCCAAAAATTCTTATTAAATCTAAAAAGTTGTTTCGTGGAGTCTCAGGTCTTTTGGAGTTGTGCAGAATAGGTTTCCAACATTTGCTCCTTTTCCAGCCAGAATTCCAACTGTCGGCATCCCCCATCTTCATGGTAAACCTTGTAAAATAAGAGAGAATAGCCATAAGTATTGAGATATAATGTGTGATAACAGCCCATAATGCAATAAATATTGATATAAAAGCATGATGCAAAATGGACGTATCAACTCCCCCAAGCTTAGACTTCGCTTGTCCTCAAGCGGAAGCCGAAATCGAAAAATATGTCCACATGTTTAGAGATAGAGGTGTCGATAAAAATAAAATACGGACATGAGGGCATCATGATCATTCCAATAACAGCAACATATATGGATTTTGTCATATGATTTCCTATGTTCAAGTAATAGCAATTCACAATGTCAAGTATGGTTCAAAAACTTCATTGGGAACTAACAAACTATAATCTCAGTCATTGAAGCAATTGCAATTTATCGTAACATCAGAAAGAGTCAATAATAGAGCTTTTCAGCAAGCTCACATACTCAACCATCTCGTAGTCCCCTATAATTGTTAACACTCATGCAATACTTGTGGTTATAAAGTTTCAGCCGGACACTGAGAAAGATAGGGGCTTATTGTGTAGCCTCCCAACATATTCACCTTTAGGTGATGTCAACAATAATAGCCTATGCCAACTTACATCCAATTGGATATATGTATCATGATCTTTCAAACACGAGGAGCTTGCCAAAGGAAAAAAATAAAAAGGGAAAGGCGAGTATCACCTTGACTCAAGCAATAAAGTAAAACATAAAGTAAAAGATAGGCCCTTCGCAGAGGGAAGCAGAGGTTGTCATGTGCGTTTAGGGTTGATGCATGAAATCTTAATGCAAAAGAACGTCACTTTATATTGCCCCTTGTATGTGGACCTTTATTATGCAGTCCGTCGCTTTTATTACTTCCAGAACAAGTTCATACAAAGTTTATTTTCTCTGCACTAATAAGTCATACATATTTAGAGAGCAATTTTTATTGGTTGCACCGATGACAACTTACTTGAAGGATCTTACTCAATCCATAGGCAGGTATGGTGGACTCTCATGGCAAAACTAGGTTTAAGGATATTTAGAAGCACAAGTAGTATCTCTACTTGGTGCAAGGAATTTGGCTAGCATGAGAGGGGAAGGCAAGCTCAACATGTTTGGAAGGTCAATGACAATATACTTTAACTGAGATGTCGGAAAACATAGACCATTACGTTGTCTTCCTTGTCCAACGTCAACTCTTTTAGCATGTCATACTTAATGAGTGCTTCACAATCATAAAAGATGTCCAAGATAATATATTTATATGTGAACCCCTCTTTCCTTATCACTTCCTATTAATTGCAACGATGACCAAGGCTATGCTCATCAACTCTCAACAATTTTTATGCCTCATACTTTCTATGTGTGAAGTTATCACTATCCATAAGATCAATATGAACTCTTTTGTTCTTTCTACTTTATCAAGATCATAGCAACATAGCAAAGCCCTTGACTCAACACTAATCTTTATTATAGATAGCACACAGACTCGATTACATAAAGAGATCACAATGAAAAACTCAAAACTATTTGATATCAAAACTTCGAACTAATAGATCAAAATACTACTAAAAGGATCGAACTAGATAAAGCGGTAAAGATAGGAGTGTGATGGTGATACGATACCGGGGCACCTCCCCCAAGCTTGGCAGTTGCCAAGGGGAGTGCCCATACCCATGTGATTATTTCTTCGGAGGTGGTGAAGTAGGAGTTGTTGCACTTTTCTTCTCTAGCTTACGTCTGAGGCTAAAATTTTCCTCCCTCAGATCCTCATTCTCGAGCTCAAGTTTCATTATCTTTTTGCATAGTGTTGCCTTGATGTCCTGCAAAAAACGTGGTGGGATAGATTGGACCTTAGGGAGGCTTGACTTCTTGAACTCCACATGCATATCACCAGGTTGAGGCAGTGGATCGTCCTCTTCATCAGAGCTTGTCTCCTCCTTCCTCTTTGGGTCATAGTCTTCTTCTTCCTCTGTGGTCCATCCATAATGTTCCACATCTCCATATACTTTTGGGTTTGCAATATAGTCAGCCATGTAGCTCTCTCCCTCCGAATCTTGGGACGACATCTTGTTCCAAATCTGCAACAGGAACATCTCGAAATGAAAACAGAGGATATTTGCGTGATACGGTGGTCAAAACCTTCGGGAGTATATATAATGAATTTTTACCGACCAAAATATGTAACATACAAGAAAACGGAGTCCGGGAGGCACACGAGGTGCCCAGGAGACAGGGGGCACGCCCTACAAGGGGGGGGGCACCCTCCTCTCTCGTGGGAGCCTCGTGTCCCTTTCAGACTACTTCTTTCTTCCTAAAATCCTTAAATAATCCAAAACTGATGAAAATTGCCATTAGAGTTGTTTTGGAGTCGGTTTACTTACCGTACCATGTACCTATGCCTTTTCGGAGTCTGGAACGTTCTGGAAAGTGTCTCTTATGTATTCCTCAGGGGTTATGGTTTCAATAATATTAGTTTCAACATTGATAGGATTACCTAAAATATAATGTTTAATTCTTTGACCGTTTAC
The DNA here is from genome assembly GCF_002162155.2 of Triticum dicoccoides. Classification (NCBI taxonomy): domain Eukaryota; kingdom Viridiplantae; phylum Streptophyta; class Magnoliopsida; order Poales; family Poaceae; genus Triticum; species Triticum dicoccoides. Next base: position 137,154,878 of record NC_041381.1, read on the forward strand.
CACCCTAGGATTGGTGCCTTCAAAGTTGTTGATTTTTATAGCACCAGAACAATAGACCTCCTCTATAACGTAGGGACCTTCCCATTTTGAGAGAAGTTTTCCTGCAAAAAATCTTAAACGAGAGTTGAACAATAACACATAATCTCCTACGTTAAACTCACGCTTTTGTATCCTCTTATCATGCCAGCGTTTGACTTTTTCTTTGAAAAGCTTAGCATTCTCATATGCTTGCGTTCTCCATTCATCAAGTGAGCTAATATCAAATAAACTTTTCTCACCGGCAAGTTTGAAGTCATAATTAAGCTCTTTAATAGCCCAATATGCTTTATGTTCAAGTTCAAGAGGTAAATGAAATGTTTTTCCATAAACCATTTTATATGGAGACATACCCATAGGATTTTTGTATGCAGTTCTATAGGCCCATAGTGCATCATCAAGTTTCTTGGACCAATTCTTTCTAGATCTATTCACAATCTTTTGCAAAATTATTTTGAGCTCTCTATTGCTCAACTCTACTTAACCACTAGACCGCGGGTGATAAGGAGATGCAATTCTATGATTGACATCATACTTAGAAAGCATCTTACGGAAAGCACCATGAATAATGTGTGAACCACCATCAGTCATAAGATATCTAGGGACTCCAAACCTCAGAAAAATAACCGTTTTAAGCATTTTAATAGGAGTGTTATGATCAACACTACTAGTTGGAATAGCTTCTACCCACTTAGTAATGTAATCAACAGCAACTAAAATATGTGTATAACCATTGGAGGCAAGAAAAGGTCCCATATAATCAAAGCCCCTAACATCAAATGGTTCAATAACAAGAGAATAATTCATAGGCATTTCTTGACGTCTACTGATGTTACCTATTCTTTGACATTCATCACAAGATACTACAAACTTACGAGCATCTTTGAAAAGAGTAGGCCAATAAAAACCAGATTGTAGTACCTTGTGTGCAGTTCTATCTCCAGCGTGGTGTCCTCCATAGGATTCAGAGTGACACTTGCGTAGGATTTGTTCCTGTTCATGCTCAGGCACACAACATCTAATAATACCATCTACTCCTTCTTTATAAAGATGTGGATCATCCCAGAAGTAATGTCTTAAATCATAAAAGAACTTTTTCTTTTGCTGGTATGTGAAACTAGGCGGTATATATTTAGCAACAATGTAATTAGCATAGTCATCATACCAAGGAGCAGTACAAGAAGCATTGACGACCCCTAATTGTTCATCAGGAAAGCTATCATTAATAGGCAGTGGGTCATCAAGAACATTTTCTAGCCTAGACAAGTTGTCTACAACGGGGTTCTCAGCTCCTTTTCTATCAACAATATGCAAGTCAAATTCTTGGAGCAAGAGAACCCATCTAATGAGTCTAGGCTTAGCATCTTTATTTTCCATAAGATATTTAATAGCAGCATGATCAGTGTGAATAGTAACTTTGGAATCAACAATATAAGGTCAAAACTTATCACATGCAAACACAACTGCTAAGAATTCTTTTTCAGTGGTAGCATAATTTCTCTGGGCAGTATCAAGAGTCTTGCTAGCATAATGGATAACATTCAATTTCTTATCGACTCTTTGCCCTAAAACAGCCCATACAGCATAATCACTAGCATCGCACATAATTTCAAAAGGTAAATTCCAATCAGGTGGCTGAACAATAGGTGCAGTGATCAAAGCTTTCTTAAGTGTTTCAAATGCTTCTACACAATCATCATCAAAGACAAAAGGAATATCTTTTTGCAATAAGTTAGTCAGAGGCCTAGAGATTTTAGAAAAGTCCTTAATGAACCTCCTATAAAAACCGGCATGACCAAGGAAACTTCTTATACCTTTTATGTCCTTGGGACATGGCATCTTTTCAATAGCATCAACTTTGGCTTTATCAACTTCAATACCTCTCTCAGAGATCTTGTGCCCCAAGACAATGCCTTCATTAACCATAAAGTGACACTTTTCCCAATTCAGGACGAGACTAGTGTCTTCGCATCTCTGCAAAACTCGATCATGGTTGCTCAAACAATCATCAAAAGAGGATCCATAGACGGAGAAGTCATCCATGAATACCTCACAAATCTTTTCACAAAAATCAGAAAATATAGCCATCATGCATCTTTGAAAGGTAGCAGGTGCATTGCATAAACCAAAAGGCATACGTCTATAAGCAAAAGTACCAAAAGGGCAAGTAAAAGTAGTTTTAGATTGATCCCCCGCTAATACAGGTATCTGAGAGAAGCCAGAATAACCATCTAGAAAGCAAAAATGTGTGCGTTTGGATAGCCTTTCTAGCATTTGATCAATAAAAGATAAGGGTAATGATCTTTCTTAGTAGCTTTATTTAACTTACGGAAATCGATTACCATCCTATAGCCTGTAATAATTCTTTGCGGGATCAATTCATCTTTATCATTAGGAACAATGGTAATACCTCCCTTTTTAGGGACACAATGGACATGGCTTACCCATTCACTATCAGCAATGGGATAAATAATACCTGCGTCAAGGAGTTTTAGTATCTCCTTTCTTACCACTTCCTTCATTTTGGGATTTAATCGTCTTTGAGGATCTCTAACTGGTTTGGCATCTTTCTCCACTGAAATTTTGTGTTGACATAATGTGGGACTAATGCTCTTAAGATCATCCAGGGTATATCCAATAGCCGCTCAGTGCTTCTTCAGAGTTTCCAATAATCTTTCTTCTTCTTTCTTTGAAAGGTTAGCACTAATAATAACATGATATATTTCTTTTTCATCAAGATAAGCATACTTAAGATTACCAGGTAACGGTTTGAGTTCAAACACGGGATCACCCTTGGGTGGAGGGGGATCCCCAAGAATTTCAACAGGAAGATTATGTTTCAGCATATGTTCTTGTTTAAGGAACACTTCATCTTTTTCTTCCCTTTCCTTCATAAACATATCGTTTTCATGGTCTAGCAAATATTGTTCTAACGGATCAGTTGGAGGAACAGCAATGGAAGCAATACCAATAATTTCATCCTTACTAGATGGTTCCTTTTCACGATGTTGTCTACTAAATTTGGCAAAATTAAACTCATGAGATGTACCGTCTATGCCAATAGTGACAACCTTCCTCTTACAATCAATCTTAGCACTAGCAGTATTCAAGAAGGGTCTACCAAAAATAATGGGACAAAAATCATCTTGTGGGGAACCAAGAACAAGAAAATCAGCAGGGTATCTAATCTTCCCACACAAGACTTCAACATCTCTAACAGTCCCAATAGGTTTAATGGTGTCCCTATTGGCAAGCTTAATAGTAACATCAATGTCTTCTAATTCAACTGGCGCAATATCGTGCATAATTTCTTTATAAAGATCATAAGGTATCGCATTAGCACTAGCACCCATATCACATAAACCATGATAACAATGATCTCCTATTTTAACAGAAATAACAGGCGTGCCTACAACAAGTTTACGTGTCTTAGTATCGGGTCTAGCAATATTAGCAGTTTCACCCAAGAAAGAGATAACATGCCCATCTAAATCCTCATCCAAAAGATCCTTAATCATGGCAATACCAGGTTCAACATTAATTTGCTTAGAAGGTGTATATGTCCTGGTATTACTCTTACGAACAACAGTCAAAGCTTTAACATGATCTTTTATCCTAACAGGAAAAGGAGGTTTTTCAACATAAGCAGTAGGAATAATAGGATCACTATATGTAATAGTCTTCTCTTCGACTGTAATAGGTGCAACTACTTTCACTTCAACATGAGGATTATATTTAAACCACTTCTCTTTAGGGAGATCAACGTGAGTAGCAAAAGTTTTACAAAAAGTAGCTACTATCTCAGAGTCAAGTCCATACTTAGAGCTAAATCCACGGAAAGCATCGGTATCCATAAAAGATTTAACACAATCAAACTTAGGTCTCATACCTGACTCCATACCATCGTCGGAACCCCAATCTTCAGAGTTGCGTTTAATTCTTTCCAATAAGTCCCATTTGAAATTAATAGTCTTCAGCATATAGGAACCAACACAGGAAGTATCGAGCAAGTTGCGATTATCAAGAGAAAGCCGAGCATAAAAATTCTGAATAATCATTTCCCGAGAGAGCTCATGATTGGGGCATGAATACAACATTGACTTAAGCCTCCCCCAATCTTGAGCGATGCTTTCTCCTTCGCGAGGCCAGAAATTATATATGTAATTACGATCATGATGAACAAGATGCATAGGATAGAACTTCTGGTGAAATTCCAACTTCAATCGCTTATAATTCCAAGATCTCATATCATCACATAGCCTATACCATGTGATTGCATCTCCCTTCAAAGATAAAGGGAAGACCTTCCTTTTAACAACATCATCGGGAATACCTGCAAGCTTAAATAGTCCACAAACTTCATCCACAAAGATAAGGTGTAAGTCGGGATGGATGCAATGTTCCGTCTCCTGCAAAAGGATTAGCTAGCAGTTTTTCTATCATACCCGAAGGAATCTCAAAGTGAATATTTTCATAAGGTTCAATAGGTTGAGGAGCATCTCTTTGCTCTTCTGGTTGGGGTGAAGATACCCCAAACAAGCCCCTCAAAGGATTAGTTTCCATAGTAACAAGTAACAGAAAATTTCAGCACACTATATAAATGTTTCCTTACCAAGTTCCACTCACCAAGAGCGCTACGCTCCCCGGCAACGGCGCTAGAAAAGTGTCTTAATGACCCACAAGTGTAGGGGATCTATCGTAGTCCTTTCGATAAGTAAGAGTGTCGAACCCAACGAGGAGCAGAAGGAAATGATAAGCGGTTTTCAGTAAGGTTTTCTCTGCAAGCACTGAAATACTAGGTGTCGGTGTCAAAACCGACGGATCTCGGGTAGGGGGTCCCGAACTGTGCGTCTAGGCGGATGGTAAAAGGAGACAAGGGACATGATGTTTTTACCCAGGTTCGGGCCCTCTCGACGGAGGTAAAACCCTACTCCTGCTTGATTAATATTGATGATATGGGTAGTACAAGAGTAGATCTACCACGGGATCGGAGTGGCTAAACCCTAGAATCTAGCCTATGGTATCATTGTTGTTCGTCCTACGGACTAAAACTCTCCGGTTTATATAGACACCGGAGAGGGCTAGGGTTACACAGAGTCGGTTACAATGGGAGGAGATCTTCATATCGTATCGCCAAGCTTGCCTTCCACGCCAAGGAAAGTCCCATCCGGACACGGGACGGAGTCTTCAATCTTGTATCTTCATAGTCCGGGAGTCCGGCCAAAGGTCTTAGTCCGGCCATCCAGACACACCCTAATCCAGGACTCCCTCAGTAGCCCCCGAACCAGGCTTCAATGACGACGAGTCCGGCGCGCAAGTTGTCTTCGGCATTGCAAGGCGGGTTCTCCTGCAAATTCTCTGTATCCGTCGAATAGTGTCCGGCTTCTAGTGTGTGCTGTCCTCCTCGGCTTGTGTGCCCCATAATGACCATCTTCCACGCGTCAAGTGAATGTGAAAAGCCAGGGGGTTTTCTTTTCACTTACCCCCCCGGTTGCGTTAAGGAGCCGCCCATAAAAGAGACGGGGATTTAGATCCAACTCGCACCATCTTCCCTCCACGAGTCTTCATCAGAGCGCCTCTGACAGAGATCCATTCCAACATGGCCAGTCGATGCCGCTCCTCCTCTCGCTCCTACAGCCCTCGGCCCGGAGATTGGGGGCGGTGCTCTGTCCCACATAGCAAGTTAGTGGTGCTTCAGTCCAAGGGGCTTCTCCCCCAGCATATATGGTCCCCGTTCGGGCTGGGATTGCTGCCTATAGCGGCGGAGAGCAGGCGGAGGGCGTTCCCAACCCCTCTCAAGGAGAGCGGGTATGCCTAGTCCCTTATTTGATGAGAGGACCAGGATTTCCAGTTCATCCGTTCCTTCGAGGGTTGCTAGAGTTCTACGGCCTCCAGCTACATAACCTCACGCCTGCCTCCATTCTGCACATCGCGAGCTTCGTGGCCCTCTGCGAGCTGTTCTTGGGTGTTGAGGCCCATTTCACGCCGTGGAAGAGGTTGTTTTGCCTTGTGCCCCGTTCTCAGGAGGGGTGGGCGGAGCCGAACTATGGCGCATCGCCGGGATCGGATATCTATCTGGCACCCCAAAGAGGGCATCCGAAGACTGGCCCTCGGAGTGGTTTTATATAGATGACGTCCCCTGCCGGACCCTGTACGGATCGGACTCCCTGAGTTCAATAATGCCCCGCTGAAGAAGCGCCTGAGTTGGCGCCCACAGAATCCTTAGAGGGAAGCTGACAGGGATGTCCTGTACCTGATGAGCCGGATAAGGTTGTTGGCTCACTCCGGACTGACCATGATTAAGGTCATGGCCGTATGCATTACGCAAGGGGTGCAGCCGCTTCAATACAGAGGCCACCCCATGTGGGATTTCAACAGGGAGGATGACGCCACCTGGTGCGGTCGCAAGGGGCCAGATTCGGCCGCCACTTTAACGAGAATCTTATCCGCTTTGTACAATGGGGAAGAGGAAGAATTCCTCCGTGTCACCCCGGAAGGCGGATTCTCTATGTACAGTCCTCCTAGTTGGGTGAGCGAACACTTTCACTTGCCTGTCCGTTTGTGAAATTCCCGTAGTTGAGTACTTAGACTTAGTAATGTTCAAATGCAGGAGCTGCGCCAGGCTGTGAAGGAAATAAACAGCCCTGCTCCACAACCCGAGGACCCGGGACGGCCCCCCAATCCGGACTCCCAACAAGATCCGGACTTATGCGTGGAGTTGATTGATGGAGTATTTCATCAGTTGAGCAAGAATAACTCCTTAGTGGCCATCACGACCGACTATCCCGGACTACTTCCAGCATCCAAGGTAACTAAGACCGAAGTCCCAGTATTCTAATGCTTTATCTTGCATGCCGTGTACTAACAATGTTTCACAGGGTAAATCCTTGAGGCAGAAGGCCGAGCCCGCGGTGGGCAGCCAACAAGGGTCGCTGAAGCCAAGCGGGCCAAAAAGAAGTGCGGACCGGGTCGAGATTCCGGCGCAACGGTATGGCGTGCGGATTTAATGCCTAGGGTTTACACCCTTAAGTCTTACTAATGCTCATGATTTTCTTAGGAAGAAGAGAGCCCGCCGGACTATGTCTACCGGCCAAGGTTCAAGGCCGGGTCCGGAAGCGGAGATGTACACGGAACGCGCCTCGGGCGCTCCTCCGACAGAGGGCTTGCCACCAATTCAGAGGTGGAGAGTGCCCTGAACCACATGCGTCGCCGGACTATTCTTCGTGACGCGTGTTTTTCCCCAGAGGCGTTGGATGCCTTTAATACAGGAGATGCGTATCTCCGTGCTGCTCAAAATGGTCTAGCCAGAGCCACGGAGCAGTATGTGAAAGACATACAGGTGAGTAAAATTGAAGGTTATGTATGTCAGTAGCCCCCGAGACTTGAAACAGTGAAGATAACTGTTTGAAGGATCATGTGCTATGCAGTGTCTTACAAAGAAGAACACACAATTGTCCCAGGAGCTCGAAGAGTGCAAGGCTCAGCTCGAGGCCGCATTGGCCACTTCAGAGAATGTCAAGGGGACGCCCGCAGGTAATATGTGCTTCGAAAGGTACCTCTGTTTTGAAATGCGGCAGGCGTGCAACCCTGACTATAATAATGCAGATGAGGCTGGAGTAAATCCGGACTAGCAACAACTCCTACGCCAACTAAAGGCTGGCGAGAACGTGCTGGCGGGGGTGAGGCAAGAGAAGAACAAGCTTCAATACGCCAATACCCAACTAGGCGAGGAACTGAAAGATGTTCATATTCAGCTGTCTTCTGCCATGAAGGAGAATCGGCGACTTCGATGCGGTATTTTTAGTAAGTGCTTGAACGAATCTTCGAAAAAAGAATTCGGCGAGGAAGTTGATTGACAGAGCTATGTCTGTAGGTCTGCTGACAAGTCGTCCGCCGGAGGAAATGCCCGGTTCATCGGGAGACCTTCTTCCCGAGTTGTTGCAACTACACGAGCGAGTTCGGCAGGCAATGCAAGGCGTCATCCAGGCTATGTGGCCATCCCTCTCCGTGCCCGAAGGCCTTGAGGAGCTTGCCAAGAAGCTGGAGGGAGTGCGGCAGCGCTTCCGGTTGTGGAAGATATCGGCTTGTCGTCAAGGTGCCAGGGAGGCCTGGGCCATGGTGAAGACTCGGTACACGAAGGCTGACCCAAACCACATGGCCGAGGTCGGCCCTATAGGTACGGACGGAAAGGAGATCCCGGTCAGCTTGGCATATGGCCAGGTGGAGTTGGCTGCAAAGTATTCCCAACAGGACTGTAAATTAGACCGCCTGTTGGATGGCATTGAAGAAGAATATGCCGAGTCGGATTGACTCTATAAAAATGACATATAAAATGTCCTCTAGCCGGATTGTAGATCGTTTGTCATTGCGGACCTTTTCGCTTCGACCTCTGGACCCTATAGTCCGGAGTGTGTCCAAATACCCTCGTGGTTATGTAAGAACCAGAGCATGCATGGAGACAAGGCGTAGGGGTCATAAGTGCTTTAGCAGACAAGTGCCCAACTAGTTATGTTATATTACATAGTTAGTAAGAAACATCTTCCAGAGAGAATAGTTCCGTTAGGGGTTCCTTTCCCTGGGAGGCATGCCCTAAAGTGCATGTCCGAACTGCCGGAAAGAGCAGAAAAGCATCTGGGGGCAAATGAATAAATACGAAAGATCATCTTTTAGTTCACCGACCGAATATTCCCTTAAGAACGCTAGCTTTCGGCTTCACCCAGTCTGAGGTACACATCCGGCTGACCCGGCAGTAACAATCGCAGAGGTGCTCCCTTTACCACCTAGCCAAACGAATGGGAACGTAGGGGTAAGCACAGAAGCCAGGCAACCCAGCTTGGCCAAAACTTAAGTCATATCGATGCATATAATGGTGTATAAAAGGTTCATGCGGAAGCATCACACATGTTTTGGGCATGAGGCCCATTTTATATAAACTTCTTGGTAGAGAAGCCCCCAGGTATTGTGAGCGCAGGTAGCGCGTCGGGTGCGTGCGAATATTGCACATACAAGCCCCTAAGGGCTTGTGAGAAAAAAGGGGAGGGAGAAGGAACAAAATCCCGGACTGCCAAAAATAAAAATAAAAAATAAAACAAAGGGACGAGGGAAGGAGACGAACACGGAGTCCGGTGCTAGGCGTAGAACCTTCATAGGCGTGCTGCGTTCCATGGGTTCGGCTCGAGTCAGTTGTCCGATGCGCCTCATAGATGGTATGCTCCGCCGGTCAGTACTTGGTCGATGATGAAGGGGCCCTCCCATTTGGGCTTTAATTTATCCCTTTTCTTGTCCGGCAGGCGTAGAACTAGTTCACCAACGTTATATGTTTTGGCCCGTACTTCTCTACTTTGGTATCTTCGAGCCTGCTGTTGATAGAATGCGGAACGAGCCTTTGCCACGTCGCGCTCCTCTTCCAATGTGTCCAAGCTGTCCTGCCGATCGAGCTCGGCTTCTCTTTCTTCGTACATGCGCACTCGAGGTGAGTCATGGATTATGTCGCATGGCAGTACCGCCTCTACGCCGTATACTATAAAAATGGTGTGAATCCGGTAGTGCGATTCGGCGTGGTCCGCAGCCCCCAGAGTACGGAGTCAAGCTCCTCTACCCAGTGCGTGTCAGATTCCTTGAGCAATCGCACTAGTCTGGGTTTGATGCCGCTCATAATGAGACAATTGGCCCGTTCGACTTGACCGTTAGTTTGAGGGTGATAGACTGAAGCATAGTCGAGCTTGATGCCCATGTTTTTGCACCAAAGTTTGACTTCATCGGCCGTGAAGTTTGTGCTGTTGTCGGTTATGATGCTGTGGGGGACGCCGTAACGGTGTACGACCTCGGATATGAAGTCTATCACTGGTCCAGATTCGGCCGTCTTTATAGGCTTGGCTTCTATCCATTTGGTGAATTTGTCCACCATGACCAATAGGTATTTTTGCTTGTGGGTTCCTCCTTTAAGGGGTCCGACCATGTCAAGCCCCCAGACCACGAAAGGCCAGGTAATGGGTATAGTTTGTAGGGCGGTAGGCGGCATGTGGCTTTGGTTGGCGAATAACTGGCAACCAACACATCGTTGTACTAAGTCCTGAGCGTCTGCCCGGGCCGTTGGCCAATAAAATCCGATATGGAAGGCCTTGCTTACAAGGGCCCAGGCTGCGGCATGGTGCCCGCCGAGTCCGGCATGAATTTCAGCCAAAAGGTCTCGCCCTTCTTCTTCGGAGATACACCTTTGAAGGACTCCGGTTGTGCTTTTCTTGTAAAGATCTCCCTCATGGACTTTGTAGGCTTTAGATCACCGCACTATGCAGCGGGCCTCGTTTTGGTCCTCAGGAAGTTCCTGCCTAGTTAGGTAGGCTAGGAATGGTTCTGTCCAAGGGGCAATGACTGCCATTATTTCGTGGGCTGACGGCGTTGTTTCGTTGGCGTAGCCCCCAATTGTGTCAAAATGTTCGGTGAGGGGCAGTGTAGTTGTGTCCGGGCTATTGTTTCCGGATTCTCCTTCCCATGATACAGATGGCTTGAACAACCTTTCTAGGAAGATGTTGGGAGGGACGGCCTCGCGCTTGGCGCCGATGCGTGCCAGCACGTCTGTTGCTTGGTTATTTTCCCGGGCTATGTGATGAAATTCGAGCCCCTCAAACCGAGCTGACATCTTTAAGATAGCATTGCGGTAAGCTGCCATTTTCGGGTCCTTGGCGTCGAAGTCTCCATTTATTTGGGATATTGCAAGATTTGAATCCCCGCGGACCTCTAGGCGCTGAATGCCCATGGAGACTGCCATTCAGAGGCCATGTAAAAGGGCCTCATATTTGGCTGCGTTGTTCGAATCCGTGTACATTATCTGAAGTACGTATTGGACTGTGTCCCCAGTTGGGGACGTCAGAACGACGCCAGCCCCCAGGCCAGCCAACATTTTGGAGCCGTCGAAGTGCATGATCCAGTTGGAGTATGCGCCGTATTCTATAGGGAGTTCGGCTTCAGTCCATTCGGCGATGAAGTCGGCCAAAACCTGCGACTTAATAGCTCGCCTTGGCTTGTAGGTTATGTCGAACGGGAGGAGCTCGATGGCCCATTTGGCAATTCGGCCCGTTGCGTCGCGGTTGTTTATAATGTCATTAAGGGGTACTTCGGATGCCACTGTTATGGAGCACTCTTGAAAGTAGTGTCGCAGCTTCCGGGATGCCATGAACACCGCGTATGCTATCTTTTGATAATGCGGGTACCGTGACTTGCATGGAGTTAGCACAGTGGACACATAGTACACTGGTTTTTGGAGGGGGAACTTGTGTCCGTCCGCTTCTCGTTCGATGACGAGCACCGCGCTTACAACTTGATGGGTTGCCGCGATGTATAATAGCATTGGTTCGCCCGTGTTGGGCGCGGCCAGGACCGGATTTGTTGCCAATATGGATTTTATTTCTTTGAGTCCGGCCGTGGCGGCCTCCGTCCACTCGAAGTGGTCGGTGCGCCGCAGGAGGCGATAGAGGGGTAATGCCTTTTCTACTAAGCGGGAGATAAAGCGGCTTAGAGCCGCCACGCATCCTGTCAGTTTTGTATTTGTTTGAGGTCCTTTGGGGTATCTAATTGTGACAGAGCTTGGATATTGGCTGGTTTTGCTTCAATTCCTCTACCGGATACGATGAAGCCCAGGAGCTTTCCGGCTGGTACACCAAAAACGCATTTTCCGGGTTGAGCTTAATGTCATATGTTCGGAGATTGTCGAACATGAGCCTCAAGTCGTCTACTAGAGTATCGACGTGTTTTGTTTTGATGACCACGTCATCTACGTATGCTTTGACTGTTTTGCCGATCTGGTTGGCCAGACATGTCTGAATCATGCGCTGATATGTTGCGCCGGCGTTTTTGAGCCCGAAGGGCATCGTGTTGAAGCAGAATGGGCCGTATGGGGTGATGAATGCCGTTGCGGCCTGATCTGACTCTGCCATCTTGATTTGATGGTAGCCAGAGTATGCATCGAGGAAACACAATGAGTCGTGTCCTGCGGTGGCGTCAATGATTTGATTAATTCGGGGGAGTGGGAAAGGGTCCTTTGGACAGGCCTTGTTTAGGTCTTTGAAATCGACACATAGGCTCCAAGATTTGTCCTTCTTTGGTACCATCACCAGGTTTGCTAGCCAGTCCGGATATTTTATGTCTCTGATGAATCCGGCTTCCAGCAGTTTTGCTAGCTCCTCTCCCATGGCTTGTCTCTTAGGTTCGGAAAAGCACCGTAGGGTCTGCTTGACAGGTTTAAACCCTTTTATGATGTTCAGGCTGTGCTCGGCCAGCCTGCGTGGGATTCCTGGCATATCCGAGGGGTGCCAGGCGAAAATGTCCCAATTTTCTCGCAGAAAGTCTCTGAGTGCGGCGTCTACATCGGGTTTTAATTGTGCCCCGATGGAGGCTGTTTTTGTAGGGTCCGTTGGATGGACTTGGAATTTGACTATTTCGTCCGCTGGTTTAAAAGAGGTGGACTTGGATCTCTTGTCTAGTATCACATCGTCCCTGTCCACCGTAGAGCGCAACGCCATTAATTCCTCGGTCGCTAGGGCCTCAGATAATGCCTCCAGGGCCAGTGCGGCTGTCTTGTTTTCGGCACGGAGCGCTATGTCCGGATCACTTGCGAGAGTGATGATTCCGTTGGGCCCGGGCATTTTGAGCTTCATGTACCCGTAATGGGGTATGGCTTGGAAAATTGTAAATGCTTCTCGCCCTAGCAGAGCGTGGTAGCCGCTGCTGAAAGGAGCCACTTGAAACGTGACCTCCTTGGATCTGTAATTGTCCGGCGTGCCGAACACCACATCCAGTGTGATTTTTCCTGAATAGCACGCTTCCCAGCTTGGGATTATTCCCCTAAAAGTTGTGTTGCTTCGCTCAATGCGGCTCCAGTCAATTTCCATTTTTCGCAGGGTTTCCTCGTAGATGAGGTTGAGTCTGCTGCCGCCATCCATGAGTACCTTTGTAAGTCGGAAGCCGTCCACTATCGGACTGAGGACCAATGCGGCTGGTGCTCGGGCGGTCCGGAATTTAGGTTCGTCACTGGCATTAAAGGTGATAGCCGTGTCACTCCATGGGTTTATTGTTGCTACTTGGTAGACTTTGGCGAGGTTGCGGAGCATTCGTTTCCTTGCATTGTTTGATGTGAAGGTCTCGAAGACTGTCGACACCATACTGGGGAGGTATTCTTCGGGTGCTGGAGTTAAAAGCTCCTCGCCGCTTCTGGCTACCTGCCGTAGTATCCAACATGCTCTGAGGCTGTACGTTGGTGTGGCTTTCCCTGAATTATGAATTTTATAGGGTCCATTGAGCCATCCTTCCAATACGGTCCCGTACCCTATAGAGGGTTTTTGTTTTTTGATGTTTGGCCCAGATGCCTGGCGATAATGCGCCCTTTTGTTTCGGACTCGTGTTATATTCGGGGCCAGATTGTCCCATAATTTATCTTCGGTTTTCCGAACGCTTTCAGTCGCACAGTACTTTCGTACTTTGGATGTCAAGTCGGCGAATTGTGTAATTTCGCGGCGACTTATGGTGTTGAGGATTCCGATGTCCGTGCAGTTGTTAAAGAAGAGTGAAACTGCTTTTTTCTCACGGCAGTCCTTTATCCTGTTCATAACCAGGAGGAATCTGGCCCAGTCGTGGTGTACTGTTTCTCCGGACTCTTGCCGTATTAGGGATAAATCCCGTATAGTTGGGTGGGCGGGTGTAAATAAATCCGAAACCCTGCCCGATGTAAGATTCAGGGGCTGAGCGGTTTCCGAATTCGGAAGCTTGTTTTCTCGGATATTATTCAATGAATCAGGCCTGCTGCCTGACTTTAGGTTCAGGGTTTGGGCGACATCCTCCCCTCCCCGGGTATCCGGCTTGGAGGGATCGGGAATCTGGACGCATCTGGTCCTTAGGGCGGGCCAAGACTCGCCGCATTGTTCTTCCACCACTTCGACGTGGTGGGTAATCTGGGGAGAGTCAATCTCTCTCTAATCAGGTTTAAGCACAATCTGGTCGTAATCAGTAGCGACTCCCAGGGCCGCGATGCAATCCAAAAGTTCGTTCAGGGAGAAGAGCTCCATCGCATCTAACTGCTCGGCGAGCTCCAAGCTGATGTGAAGATTGCTTTCGATGGCCCGAGAGGTCATCGCTGGTGCGGCGGCCGGACTGGCGGTCATCAAAAACCTGCCTAGCCGGAGAGTTTGGCCGACAGGCAAAGCTCCTTTAGCAACGACGCCGTCTTTAAAGATGGGATGCAGCATCCTTCCTGATGGTGACGACACAGCGGAACTCTCAATGAAAGCACCAATGTCGGTGTCAAAACCGGCGGATCTCGGGTAGGGGGTCCCGAACTGTGCGTCTAGGCGGATGGTAACAGGAGACAAGGGACACGATGTTTTTACCCAGGTTCGGGCCCTCTCGACGGAGGTAAAACCCTACTCCTGCTTGATTAATATTGATGATATGGGTAGTACAAGAGTAGATCTACCACGAGATCAGAGTGGCTAAACCCTAGAATCTAGCCTATGGTATCATTGTTGTTCGTCCTACGGACTAAAACTCTCCGGTTTATATAGACACCGGAGAGGGCTAGGGTTACACAAAGTCGGTTACAATGGGAGGAGATCTTCATATCGTATCACCAAGCTTGCCTTCCACGCCAAGGAAAGTCCCATCCGGACACGGGACGGAGTCTTCAATCTTGTATCTTCATAGTCCAGGTGTCACACCCTAGCTAGTTATGCATTAGAGTGTTGCATCATGTTTACTCATTCATCAGAAACTTGAAATGGGGATGACAGAACCCCCAGTCCCCTCTGAAACCAACTAGGGTTTACTAAAATAATTTTTCAATGAACCTGAAATGCCCTTCTAAAATGCCCATCATTTTTGCCTTGGTTCAGAACCTCTGCCAAAAGTGGTGCACATTTTCCTAGGCCATCCTAGGGTTTTGAATTAAATCATAACTATTTGAATTTGGGCATTTAAAATTATATAAAATATTTAAATGCTCAAATATCTCCAAACTAAAATGTTTCATGTTGGAAATAATCCAACTATGGACCAGGAGTAGTTTGGTGATTTTTGGAGTTGCCTAGGTATTTTATTTAATTCAACAAAGTCACAGTTATATTAAATAAAAACAGAAAATAAAGAAAGGGGAAGACTTACCTGTGCGGCCCAGCCCAGCCGGCCCAGCACTGTGCTGGCCCGTGCCAGCCAGCTGCTT
>NC_041381.1:137176145-137235784 GCF_002162155.2 Triticum dicoccoides
ATCTTCATGGAGTATTTGGATAAATTCGTCGTGGTTTATCTCGATGATATACTCATCTACTCCAAGAACGAGGAAGAACATGCCGAACATCTAAGGCTAGTGTTGAAGAAACTTCGAGAGCATCGCCTTTATGCCAAATTCTCTAAATGTGAATTCTGGTTGTCAGAAGTGACCTATCTGGGTCATGTAATATCTGGTAAAGGTATTGCTGTTAACCCTGAGCGAGTTCAAGCCGTCCTTGATTGGACTCCGCCCGAATCAGTCAAGCAAGTTCGGAGTTTTCTAGGCTTAGCGAGCTATTGCCGTCGCTTTGTCGAGAACTTCTCCAAGGTTGCTAAACCTCTAACTGAACTCCTCAAGAAAGATAAGAAGTTCGAATGGACTCCACAATGTGAGCACAGCTTTCAGGAACTGAAAAGACGCCTGACCTCTGCTCCCGTACTGGTACCGCCAGACTTCTCCAAGGACTTTGTTATCTACTGCGACGCCTCTCGACAAGGACTAGGTTGCATTCTCATGCAAGATCGACACGTAATTGCTTACGCTTCACGGCAATTGCACCCACATGAGGAGAATTATCCCACTCATGACCTAGAGCTTGCAGCCGTAGTCTATGCACTTAAGACCTGGCGACATTATCTCCTCGGTAATCGTTGCGAAATATTCACTGATCACCAAAGTCTGAAGTATATTTTCACCCAACCGGATTTGAATCTCAGGCAGAGACGTTGGGTTGAATTGATCACAGACTTCGACTTAGGGATAACCTATACCCCAGGGAAAGCCAACGTCATGGCTGATGCGCTAAGTCGTAAGTCTTATTGTAACAACCTGATGTTACAACAAAGTCAACCGCTTCTCCATGAGGAATTTCGGAAGCTTAACCTTCACATTGTACCTCAAGGTTTTCTCTCCACCTTGGTGGCAAAACCTACCCTTACGGATCAAATTATCAACGCACAGAAGGTAGATCCGGGAATCTCCCGCATCAAGAGAAACATTCAGAAAGGAATTGCGAATTGTTTCTCTGTTAATGATCAAGGAGTCGTATACTTCGGGAATCGACTAGTAGTTCCCAAAGTGCGCAACCTAAGGCGATTAATCCTTAAGGAAGCTCATGAATCTCCTCTCACCATTCACCCCGGTAGCACAAAAATGTATCAGGACCTACGCCAGAGGTTCTGGTGGACTAGGATGAAGAGAGAAATCAATCAGTATATTGCTAATTGCGACGTCTGTCGTCGTGTAAAAGCAGAGCATCAACGGCCTGCTGGCACCCTTCAACCATTAGCTATTCCTGAATGGAAATGGGATAAAATTGGTATGGATTTCATTACCGGTTTTCCCAGGACCAAAAGAGGGAATAATGCTATTTTCGTTGTGGTCGATCGTCTTTCCAAAGTAGCTCATTTCTTACCTGTTCGTGAGAGTATAACCGCTAGTCAGCTAGCAGACTTATACATCTCCCGAATAGTGTCTCTTCATGGTGTCCCTTTGGAAATCAATTCGGATCGAGGAAGTCTTTTCACCTCTCGATTTTGGGAAAGTTTCCAAAATGCTATGGGAACCCGTCTCTCCTTTAGCACCGCTTTCCATCCTCAGTCAAGTGGTCAAGTGGAACGCGTCAATCAGATTCTAGAAGACATGCTTCGAGCCTCTGTTATCTCGTTCGGAATGGACTGGGAGAAGTGCCTTCCATTTGCCGAATTCGCTTACAACAACAGCTATCAATCCAGCTTGGGTAAAGCCCCTTTTGAAGTCCTCTATGGACGGCGATGTCGAACACCCCTTAACTGGTCAGAGACCGGGGAAAGACAATTCTTTGGCCCGGATATGATTCAGGAAGCAGAAGAACAAGTTCGTATCGTTCGTGAAAAGTTGAAAACAGCCCAATCTCGTCAAAAGAGTCAATATGACTGAAAACATAAGGCTATGACTTTCGAGGTTGACGAGAAGGCTTATCTTCGGATCACCCCTCTGAAGGGAACCCATCGTTTCGGTATCAAAGGCAAATTGGCTCCTCGTTACATTGGACCTTTTCGCATTCTTGCCAAACGAGGAGAAGTTGCCTACCAATTGGAACTACCTCCGCACCTCTCCAGAGTTCACGATGTCTTCCACATTTCTCAACTCAGGCGTTGCTTCTCGGATCCTATCCGTGAAGTGGACCACGAAACGCTTGATCTCCAAGATAATCTTACCTATCGAGAGTACCCCATTCGTATCCTCGATCAAGCCGAACGTACCACGCGACGTCATAATATCAAGTTTCTCAAGGTTCAATGGTCGCACCATTCTGAAGATGAAGCAACCTGGGAAAGGGAGGATCGTCTTCGACTTGAATATCCCGCCTTCTTCCCGGAGGAACCCAAATCTCGGGACGAGATTCTTTTGAGTGGGGGTGAGTTGTCACACCCTAGCTAGTTATGCATTAGAGTGTTGCATCATGTTTACTCATTCATAAGAAACTTGAAATGGGGATGACAGAACCCCCAGTCCCCTCTGAAACCAACTAGGGTTTACTAAAATAATTTTTCAATGAACCTGAAATGCCCTTCTAAAATGCCCATCATTTTTGCCTTGGTTCAGAACCTCTGCCAAAAGTGGTGCACATTTTCCTAGGCCATCCTAGGGTTTTGAATTAAATCATAACTATTTGAATTTGGGCATTTAAAATTATATAAAATATTTAAATGCTCAAATATCTCCAAACTAAAATGTTTCATGTTGGAAATAATCCAACTATGGACCAGGAGTAGTTTGGTGATTTTTGGAGTTGCCTAGGTATTTTATTTAATTCAACAAAGTCGCAGTTATATTAAATAAAAACAGAAAATAAAGAAAGGGGAAGACTTACCTGTGCGGCCCAGCCCAGCCGGCCCAGCACTGTGCTGGCCCGTGCCAGCCAGCTGCTTCCCCTCGCCAGAGCAGGCAGGGAGGTGAGCATGGCGCGCCCGAGCTCGCCACACACCACCCAGCCTCTCTGCATCGCCCTGGTCGCCGTTGCGCCGCGTGGATCGTCTTCTGGTCGTCGCCCCGACCTCGCCGACACCCCATTCACTCTCCCCCGGCTCTCCCTCACTCTCTCTCTCTCTCACGGCCGAAGCTCACCGTCGCCGCCGTTCGCCTTAGCCACCGTCTCCGACCACCCCTCGCTTCCCCGACCAGCTCAGAAGCTCCGCCTCGACTCCTTCTTCCTCCCCACCGCTCCACGGGTCCCCGGAAGCCCTGCATCGCCGCCACGTCGCCGTTCCCCTCTTCGGACTCCGACCACCGTCGCCGTCAAATTCGTCGTCTCCGACGCGTCCCCGAGCCCGCTTCGACGCCCACTGCAACCGCGGTGAGCTACGCCACCGTTTCCCCCTTCTCCCCTGCTCTCTCCCGACCCCTAGGCCCTAGCCCCACCGCGGCCGAAAGCTTCACGCCGCCGGCGATGTCGCCGTCGTGGCCACGATCGCCGTAGCGCCCAACCGAGCACGCCATCGTGCTCCACATCTCGCTAGGAGCACGTAGCACGCTCCAACACCCCCCCTAACACCCTGCAACACCGTTCCCGTGCACGACCGAACCCCGGCCGCCGCAGCCGAGCTCGCCGCCGTCGACTCCGGCCACCCCGACCCGAACGGACTCCGCCAAGAGCCGCGGGTCGTCCTCAGCTTCACTCCGGTGGCCTCCGCGGTTCATTTGGTGGCCGAAACGACCAAAACCACTATCGCCGCCGCACTGATGGTCGCCGCCGGCCAGAACTCCGGCGAGCTGACATGGCCTAGTTAATTAGCCACTAAACCACCACCTACTGACGCTGACAAGTGGGCCCCAGGGCTTAGTCAAAGCTAACCAGCCCGGGTCAACACGGGATTAGCCCCTGTGTCACTGACGTGTGGACCCCACACGTCAGGTTTGACCCGAGCCAGCCCTGTTGACCTGCTGATGTCACTGTGACGTCAGGCTGACGCAGTAAATGATATTTCTGGATTTAAATTAAATCAGGAAATTCCAGAATATTAATTAAACTTCAAAAATTCATAACTTTTATTCTGTAACTCCAAATTGGACAAATTATATATGAAAAATGATCAGAAAAATCCAATCTATCCATCTGTACTATTTTCATGCATGATCCAATAAGTTAAATGGATGTTTTAATCAGAACAAGGAAAAGCACTTTAAAAGGCCATATTTGAAATTGAAATTTGAATCTTTGATTCAAATTTGTTCAAACCCTTCTGGCTTTAGTTGCATTAGCCCAACACACTCATATTGCCATGTTTCATGCATGCATCATATTGTTGCACATTGTTTGGTGATGCTTGTGTATCGTTATCCTTTACGACAGGATCTGTCCCCGAGGAGTACCGTGACTACCCTAACGAAGAACCGTATCCGTGCATCGAACCATCAGGCAAGCAACCAACCATTTGATCATATCGATACAATCCCATGTTCTCGCTCCTGCTCTCTTTTACTGCATTAAGACAACGCGTTTCAAACTGCTGTGTGCTACGGTAGTTGAACCCATTTCCTCTGCATGACCTGTCATTGCCACAGTAACTAGATGAAACCCACTAGCATGTGTAGGAGTTGATTGAGCCATATGTATGTGTTGTTCCTACCTTGCTATGCCTGCTATGCTTAGAGTCGTGTCAGGTCTGGTTCATCTGGGTGATGGGCTAGAGTGAAATGATTATGTCGGTAATGAGAGTGGTGTGGTGAACACGATTTGATAAAGGTATCGATGAGAGGCCATGTAGGAGTACATGGTGGGTTGTTTCATTGAAGCCGACCTTAAGCACTGAGATCTGTATGTGTGATTTAAGAATCAGCTACTACCATGCATTGGGCCCGAAACCAATGGACCCTCTCGGCTTCTTATTCACCCTAGTTCTCCATCCAGGAGTTGCAAGTAGTTTCTGGTGTTTGTAGCCTACTGGAGGCCGTGGACAGCGCTGACCGTAGGGGTGGGCTGTGATGCGGTAGGTACGTGGCCGGGTGTACCGAATACCCGTTAGGTATCTCGGGAACCCTGTTCACATCGTTCGGGGCCGTATGGGAAACCTCGGCCGGACTCCCTGCGGATGGAACCTGAATAGGCGATAAACCTGGACTGGAGGCTTAGGTGATTAGGTAGGTCGTGGCTGACACCCACGTTGGGCTTCCGCTTGAAGGTTGCCGAGTACATGTCGTGTAAACGACGGTAAGTGGTGAGAGCGTGTATGAAGAAGTACCCCCTGCAGGGTTAACATGATCTATTCGAATAGCCGCGTCCGCGGTAAAGGACTACTTGGTTGCCTATACAGTTCATAGACAAGTAAATGGAAACTACTAAAAGCCTCAAGATAAGTGTGAGTGCCGAGGATGGCTCCTCCGTAGGAGGACGGGGGTGGATCCTCGGTAGTGTATTGAAGTGGTGAATAGTGGACTCGTGTGCGCAAAACTATTTCAAGTTGAAGTATCGTAGGATAGCCTAGCCAAGAGTCAAAGCTGGCTTGCTGCAATAACTCCACCAACCCTTCTTGATACTATGCATGTATGTAGGATCTGATGTAAGTCTTGCTGAGTACCTTTGTACTCATGTTGCTATAATCTACATTTTTACAGAAGACGCTGCAACCCCTTCTGATGGGTTCTATGTAGACGTTGACATCAACGAGTAGGCTAAAGACCCAGGTGGTGACCCTGAGCTTGTGAAGGACCACATAGTATAGCCAGAGGCTTTCCAAGCCTCTTTTATTTTACTAGTTGTCTGTACTCAGACAAGTTACTTCCGCTGCTGGCTTGTATGATTGTATGACTTGTATGTTGGGTCGTGAGACCCGTACCTTTGTGTGTATGTTATGTATGGCTCACCGAGCCTTAAATAAAGTACTTGTGTCATAGAGTCATGTTGTGATGCTTCGTTGTATTTGCACATATCGAGCATATTGTGTGTATGATTGAAATGCTTGGTATGTGTGGAATCTGACTATCTAGTTGTTTATCTTTAGTAGCCTCTCTTACCGGGAAATGTCTCCTAGTGTTACCGCTGAGCCATGGTAGCTTGCTACTGCTCTGGAACACTTAGGCTGGCCGGCATGTGTCCTTCTTCGTTCCTGTGTCTGTCCCTTCGGGGAAATGTCACGCTTTGAGTACCGGAGTCCTGTTAGCCCGCTACAGCCCGGTTTACCGGAGTCCTGCTAGCCCAGTGCTACAGCCCGGACCCACTTGCTGATGACCGACACGTTCGAAGCTGGGTCATGGATGCCTGTCCCTGTAAGTCTGTGCCACTTTGGGTTTACGACTAGTCATGTCAGCCCGGGCTCTTTATCATATGGATGCTAGCGACACTTTCATATACGCGAGCCAAAAGGCGCAAACGGTCCCGGGAAAAGGTAAGACGACACCCGTGAGGATACCGTGCGTGAGGCCGCAAAGTGATATGAGGTGTTACCAGCTAGATCGATGTGACATCGAGTCGGGGTCCTGACACCGGGAGTCCGGCCAAAGGTCTTAGTCCGGCCATCCGGACACCCCCTAATCCAGGACTCCCTCAATAGGTGATAGATAGTTTTGTGATAAGATAAATAGTAACGAGCAAAAAGTAAATAAAGTAAATAAAGTGCAGCAAGGTGGCCCAATCCTTTATGTAGCAAAGGATAAGCCTGGACAAATTCTAATAATGAAGAAGGAGCTCCCGAGGACACATTGGGAATTATCGTCAAGCTAGTTTTCGTCACGTTCATAAGATTCATGTTCGATACTTTGATGATTTGATATGTGGGTGGACCGGCACTTGGGTACTGCCCTAACATAGACAAGCATCCCACTTATGATTAACCCCTATTGCAAGCATCCACAACTACAAAAAGGAGTATTAAGGTAAACCTAACCACAACATTAAACATATGGGTCCATATCAACCCCGAACAAAGCAATGCATAAACTAGGGTTTAAGCTTCTGTCACTCTAGCAACCCATCATCTACTTATTACTTCCCTATGCCTTCCTCTAGGCCCAAATAATGGTGAAGTGTCCTGTAGTCGACGTTCACATAACACCACTAGGGGAGAGACAACATACATCTCATCAAAATATCGAACGAATACCAAATTCACATGACTACTAATAGCAAGACTTCACCCATGTCCTGAGATACAAAGGTAACTACTCACAAAGCATATTCATGTTCATAATCAGAGGGTAATAATATGCTTGAAGGATCTGAACATATGATCTTCCACCAAGTAAACCAAATAGCATCAACTACAAGGAGTAATCAACACTACTAGCAACCCACAGGTACCAATTTGTGGTTTTCATACAAGATTGGATAAAGAGATGAACTAGGGTTTTGAGATGAGATGGTGCTGGTGAAGATGTTGATGGAGATTGACCCCCTCCCAATGAGAGGATCGTTGGTGATGATTTCCCCCTCCCGGAGGGAAGTTTCCCCGGCAGAACAGCTCCGCCAGAGCCCTAGATTGATTCCGCCAAGGTTCCGCCTCGTGGCGGCGGAGTTTCGTCCCGTAAGCTTGCCCATGATTTTTTCCAGGGGGAAACCCTTCATATAGCAGAAGATGGACGCCAGAAGCCCACCAGGGGCCCAGGAGATAGGGGGCCGCGCCCTAGGGGGGGGGCGCCCCCCTGTCTCCTGGACAGGGTGTGGGCCCCCTGGCCTATTTCTTTTGTCCAAAAATTCTTATTAAATCTAAAAAGTTGTTTCGTGGAGTCTCAGGTCTTTTGGAGTTGTGCAGAATAGGTTTCCAATGTTTGCTCCTTTTCCACCCAGAATTCCAGCTGCCGGCATCCCCTCTCTTCATGGTAAAGCTTGTAAAATAAGAGAGAATAGCCATAAGTATTGAGATATAATGTGTAATAACAGCCCATAATGCAATAAATATTGATATAAAAGCATCATGCAAAATGGACGTATCACGCTGCACCTCGCCAAGTTCATGAACTGCCATCCCCCCTTAATGACGCGCCCGCTCTTTTTCTACCATGACTGAAGCACCTCGAGCTCGTCACCGTCCGCATCCCAAAGGATGACATGGAGCGCCTGCTCCGAGGCTGTACTGCACTCAAGTTCCTTCATCTTCAGTCGGTGAATTGGTTGAGTACCTTCCTCATCACCTCCAGGATTCTCCGGACTATTTATGTGTGTTGTTGGTGCTGCAACAAGAGATCACAAAAGGTGGACCACAATATGGTCATTGAGGACACACCTTCACTTGAGAGATTACTTGTAGTTGATCAACAAGGTCCAACAAGATTCAATGTCATTTCTGCGCTGAAATTGGCAGTGGTGGGCTACTCGTCTGTCAAATACTACTACTTTCAGGTACAACAGTCGCCTTATACCTCTGTTTCTTGATATCAACATTATTTCTAGTTTTGAAGATGTATGTTTGTCTGTCATCCAGCAAAGCTTCACCCAGATTCTGGGCATAGTGAAGGTCTTGGCACTAGAATCCTTGGCCCCAACCTGGACCAAGTTGTGAGTTGTCTGAGATGCTTTCCGTGTCTGAAGAAGCTATATATCAAGGTGATGTTCCTTTCCTGTTAAATGTTAACCATAAGGGAGTTCAATTTTTTGCACCTTTTCCCAAGTTTACAATGACAATGTACTATGATTTCTGAAGGAATTTTGGAGGATTTCAGGACATACACCCCCACCACATATTGGTTGCTTGATTCATATGGTTACAATCCATAAGCATTTCTCCTTTGGATTCATCTATAGTAGTTTTCTTAGGGAATTTTTCATCCAATCCAACCTCTTGGGAAGAAGGCTACAAGTTTCTAGATTGTAATCAAATGCCCATGTTAATCATGTCAGATCGAAGATGGCACGTTGGTGCCTTTTACAAATCCCGCAAACCAAATAGGCGTGTGGTATTGTTCAAAATTGCACGTGTTCTCTTCTTTTGTAGATAATAATAGGCTCGAAGGTGGATAATGTTTATAACGACAATCACATCGAATGCCTGGATCTGCATCTCTCAAATATTACTTTGAACTCCTACTGAGGGACCTTACCAGAGATTACACTCGCCAGGTTCTTTCTTGCCAGAGCAAAGGTGCTAAGGGTACTAAGGTTGAACACGCATTTAATTAGGAAAGATGAATGGTATGTTGATCAGAGCCGGCAGGTACTGTAGAATGGAAGAGGCTCCAAAAAAGCTAAACTTCATTTTGGAAGAGCATATGAACAGAGCAATTGGGAGTCATTGTGTCAAACGCATACATGACTTGTCAGCGGCTGATCCCTTTGCAGAAATGTCGATGTTCACAATGTTTGAATTTGGGCGTTGTAATCTTTGAATTTGAACCTTGCAATATTTATGGTATTTGTTATATAACGTAATTGGATGTTTAATTTGGTATTGCAATCATGTCATGTTACAAGTATATATATGCTGTTCTTCTGTACACAGAGCATATATATTCTGCAGACAGAGCATATCACAACACACACGGACCGCACTAGGTAACCCGTCAGCAATGAATTCATCAATCACAAACAGTTCATCCAAGCGAACCGTATGCTATACATCACACACGCCTTCGTCTGGCAGCCCGTTTCTTTTGTTCACCCTCATCGCAAACAATTAATTGAACTAAACCGTACGCCCTGAATTGCACACGCAACAAAAATCTGAACCGTGTTTGATGCATCCATCATCGCAAATGTTTTGCACCTTTTTTGACGGTTCTTTTACACCACTGTCTGCGATTAATGCATCACACACAGCTTCGTGAAAGGGTCTCTGATCGTAGTGTCGCGTTAGCAGCATCCGACAGTAGTGCTAGGTGACATTAGGGTTGATTGATGTGTGTCATATGGTGTTATTTTACTATGAACTGTAGGGCTGTTTGTGACACTTATAGGAATAGCTCAATGGGTTGATCGGAAAGAATAACTTTGAGATGGTTTCGTACCCTACAAGCAATTTCGTCTTATGTTCTCCATGATAGGAACTTTGGAGGGACTTTTGTCGCGCGTTATGATCTAATTATGTCATCATTGTTGAGAGAACTTGCACTAGTGAAAGTATGAACCCTAGGCCTTATTTCCAAGCATTGCAATACCGTTTTCGCTCACTTATACCACTTGCTACCTTATTGTTTTTTATATTTTCAGATTACAAAAACTTATATCTACCATCCATATTACACTTGTATCACCATCTCTTCGTCGAACTAGTGCACCTATACAATATACCATTGTATTGCGTGTGTTGGGGACACAAGAGACTCTTGTTATTTGGTTGCAGGGTTGTTTGAGAGAGACCATCTTCATCCTACGGCTCCAGGAGATTGATAAACCTTAGGTCATCCACTTGAGGGAAATTTGCTACTATCCTACGAAACTCTGCGCTTGGAGGCCCAACACGAGTCTACAAGAAGAAGGTTGTGTAGTAGACATCACGCACCAGCCACTTGTGGCTGGTGTGCTTCCCCTCTTGGCCCATAAGGCCCATATCTTTTGCCAGGGGTGCCCAAAACCCCTTCCGGTGACCCAATAAGTACCCGGTACCCCCTGAAACACTTCCGGTGTCCGAATACCATCGTCCTATATATCAATCTTTACCTATCGACCATTTCGAGACTCCTAGTCATGTCCATGATCTCGTCCGGGACTCCAAACAACATTCGGTGACAAAATCACATAACTCATATAATATTATATCTTCATCGAACATTAAGCGTGCGGACCCTACGGGTTCGAGAACTATGTAGACATGACCGAGACACCTCTCCGGTCAATAACCAATAGCGGAACCTGGATGCCCATATTGTCTCCTACATATTCTACGAAGATCTTTATCGATTAAACTGTTATGATAACATACATAATTCCCTTTGTCCATTGGTATGTTACTTGCCCGAGATTCGATCGTTGGTATCTTCATACCTAGTTCAATCTCGTTACGAGAAAGTCTCTTTACTCGTTCCATAATACATCACCTCGTGATGAACTCCTTAGTCGTTTGCTTGCAAGCTTATGATGTGTATTACCGAGAGGGCCCAGAGATACCTCTCCAATACTCGGAGTGACAAATCCTAATCTCGATCTATGCCAACTCAACAAACATCTTCGGAGATACCTGTAGAGCATCTTTATAATCACCCAGTCATGTTGTGACATTTGATAGCACACAAGGAATTCCTCCGGTATCCAGGAGTTGCACAATCTCATAGTCGAAGGAATATGTATTTGTCATGAAGAAAGCAATAGCAATAAAACCAAACGATCATTATGCTAAGCTAACAGATGGGTCTTGTCCATCACATCATTCTCTTAATGATGTAATCCCATTATCAAATGACAACTCATGTCCGTGGTTTGGAAACCTTAACCATCTTTGATCAACGAACTAGTCTAGTAGAGGCTCACTAGGGACACGGTGTTTGTTTATGTATTCACACATGTATTAAGGTTTCCGATCAATACATATCTAGCATGAATAATAAGCCTTTATCATGAATAAGGAAATATAAAATAACAACTTTATTATTGCCTCTAGGGCATATTTCTTTCATTAGTGTGATAGACTCTACGTTCACATACAACGGGTGTAAGACAATTTTGCACATGCAGAATACTTTGGTTAAACTTGAAGAGCCTAGCATGGACAGACATGGTCTCGGAACACTGGAGACCAAAAGGTCGAACGTGAGTCATATAGTAGATATGATCAACATAGAGATGTTCACTATTGATGACTACCCCATCTCACGTGATGATCGAACATGGGTTAGTTGATTTGAATCATGTATCACTTAGATAACTTGGGGGATATTAATTTAAGTGGGAGTTCATTAGTAATTTGGTTAATTGATCTTGAATTTATCATGAACTTAGTCTTAATAGTTTTGCATATCTATGTTGTAGATCAATAGCTCGTGATACAGCTCCCCTATTTTTGTTATGTTCCTAGTGAAAACTAAGTTGAAAGATGATGGAAGCAATAATGCAGACTGGGTCCATGATCTAAGGATTATCCTCATTGCTGCACAGAAGAATTATGTCCTTGATGCACCGCTAGGTGACAGACCTATTGCAGGAGCAGATGCAGATGTTATGAACGTTTGGCAAGCTCGATATGATGAATACTTAATAGTTTAGTGCGTCATGCTTTACGGCTTAGAACTGAGACTTCAAAAACGTTTTTGAATGCCACAAAGCATATGAGATGTTCCAAGAGCTGAAATTGGTATTTCAGGCTCATGACCGTGTTGAGAGGTATGAGACCTCTAACAAGTACTTTGCCTACAAGATGGGGGAGAATAGCTCATCCAGTGAGCATATGCCCAGAATGTCTGGGTACTACAATTGCTTGAATCAAGTGGGAGTTAATCTTCCAGATAAGATAGGGATTGACAAAGTTGTCTAGTCACTATCACCAAGCTAGTAGAACTTCGTGATGAACTATAATATGCAAGGGATGACGAAAACGATTCCCGAGCTCTTCGCGATGCTGAAATCGGCGAAGGTAGAAATCAAGAAAAAACATCAAGTGTTGATGGTTAATAAGACCACTAGTTTCAAAAAAAGGCCAAGCGAAAGAAAAGGAACTTCAAGAAGAATGGCAAGCAAGTTGCCACTCCCGTGAAGAAGCCCAAAGCTGGACCCAGGCCTGAAATTGAGTGCTTCTACTACAAAGGAAATGGTCATTGGAAGCGGAACCGCCCCAAATACTTGGTGGATAAGAAGGATGGCAAAGTGAACAAAGGTATATTTGATATACATGTTATTGATGTGTACCTTACTAGTTTTCGTAGTAGCACCTGGGTATTGATACATCTCCATTGTATCTACTTTTCCAAACTCTTTTGCCCTTGCTTTGGACTCTAATTTGCATGTTTTGAATGGAACTAACCCTGACTGACACTATTTTCAGCAGAATTGCTATGGTGTTATTTTTGTGCAGAAATAGAAGTTCTCGGAATGACCTGAAACTTCACAGAGATTATTTTTGAAATAAATAAAAAATACCAGTAAAAGAATCAACAGAAGGGGACCCATCACCTGTCCACAAGGGTGGAGGGGGCCCTCCTGTCTTGTGGGTCCCACAAAGCTCCACCGACCTCAACTCCAACTCCATATATTCATGTTCGAGGAGAAAAAAAATCAAAGAGAAGGATTCATCGTGTTTTATGATACGGAGCCGCCGCTGATACGTCCATTTTGCATCATGCTTTTATATCAATATTTATTGCACTATGGGCTGTTATTACACATTATATCTCAATACTTATGGCTATTCTCTCTTATTTTACAAGGTTTACCATGAAGAGGGGGAACGCCGGCAGCTGGAATTCTGGCTGGAAAAGGAGCAAACATTGGAAACCTATTCTGCACAGCTCCAAAAGTCCTGAAACTCCATGAAACATCTTTTTGGAATTAATAAAAATATTTGGGTGAAAGAAATACACCAGGGGGCCCACACCTCATCCAGGAGAGTGGGGGGCGCGCCCCCTACTGGGCGCGCCCCCTATCTCCTGGACCCCCTGGTGGGCCCCCGGTGTCCATCTTCTGCTATATCAGAGCTTTTACCCTGGAAAAAATCGTGGGCAAGCTTACGGGACGAAACTCCGCTGCCACGAGCCGGAACCTTGGCGGAATCAATCTAGGGCTCCGACGGAGCTATTCTGCCGGGGACACTTCCCTTCGAGAGGGGGAAATCATCACCAACGTCATCACCAACGATCCTCTCATCGGGAGGGGGTCAATCTCCATCAAAATCTTCACCATCACCATCTCCTCTCAAAACCCTAGTTCATCTCTTGTATCCAATCTTGTATCAAAACCACAAATTGGTAGCTGTGGGGTGCTAGTAGTGTTGATTACTCCTTGTAGTTGATGCTAATTGGTTTACTTGGTAGAAGATCATATGTTCAGATCCTTTATGCATATTATTACTCCTCTGATTATGAACATGAATATGCTTTGTGAGTAGTTACATTTATTCCTGAGGACATGGGTGAAGTCTTGCTATTAGTAGTCATGTGAATTTGGTATTCGTTTGATATTTTGATGAGATGTATGTTGTCTTTTCCTCTAGTGTCGTTATGTGAATGTTGACTACATGACACTTCACCATTATTTGGGCCTAGAGGAAGGCATTGGGAAGTAATAAGTAGATGATGGGTTGCTAGAGTGACAGAAGCTTAAACCCTAGTTTTTGAGTTGCTTCGTAAGGGATTGATTTGGATCCATATGTTTCATGTTATGGTTAGGTTTACCTTAATACTTCTTTTGTAGTTGCGGATGCTTGCAATAGGGGTTAATCATAAGTGTGATGCTTGTCCAAGTAAGGGCAGTACCCAACCACTGGTCCACCCACATATCAAATTAGCAAAGTACCGAACGCGAATCATATGAACGTGATGAAAACTAGCTTGACGATAATTCCCATGTGTCTTCGGGAGCTCCTTTCTCATTATTAGAAACTGTCCAGGCTTATCCTTTGCTACATAAAGGATTGGGACACCTTGCTAAACTTTATTTACTTGCTACTCGTTACTAATTATCTTATCACAAAACTATATATTACCTATTATTTCAGTGCTTGCAGAGAAAACCTTACCGAAAACTGCTTATCATTTCCTTCTGCTCCTCGTTGGGTTCGACACCCTTACTTATCGAAAGGACTATGATTGATCCCCTACACTTGTGGGTCATCAGCCGCCACCTCCTGTTCTTGCTCAGGAGGGAAGATCTGGAGTCTGTTTTGGGCTCCGGAGAGGGGAAATTGTCGCCATCGTCATCATCAACCATCCTCCATCACGAATTTCATGATCCTCACCGCCGTGTATGAGTAATCCCATTGTAGGCTTGCTGGACGGTGATGGGTTGGATGAGATTTATCATGTAATCAAGTTAGTTTTGTTAGGGTTTGATCCCTAGTATCCATCATGTTCTAAGATTGATGTTGCTATGACTTTGCTATGCCTAATGCTTGTCACTAGGGCCCGAGTGCCATGATTTCAGATATGAACCTATTATGTTTTCATGAATATATTTGTGTTCTTGATCCTATCTTGCAAGTTATAATCACCTACTACGTGTTATGATCCGGCAACCCCGGAGTGACAATAGTCGGGACACTTCCCGGTGATGACCGTAGTTTGAGGAGTTCATGTATTCACTAAGTGCTAATGCTTTAGTACAGTTCTCTATTAAAAGAAGGCTTTAATATCCCTTAGTTTCCAATAGGAGCCCCGCTGCCACGGGAGGGTACGAAAAAAGATGTCATGCAAGTTATTTTCCATAAGCATGTATGACTATATTCGGAATACATGCCTACATTATATTGATGAATTGGAGATAGTTTTGTGTCACCCTTTGTTATAACTGTTGCATGATGAATGCCATCCGACATAATTATCCATCATTGATCCATTGCCTATGAGCTCGTTTCATATGATCTTTGCTAAGTTACTTTTCCATTGCCACTGTTACAATTGCTACGAAACTGCTACTGTTACTTTGGCCACCGTTACCATTACTTCCATACTACTTTGCTACTAAATACTTTGCTGCAGATATTAAGTCTTTTAGGTGTGTTTGATTTGACAACTCAGCTGCTAATACTTGAGAATATTCTTTGGCTCCCCTTGTGTCGAATCAATAAATTTGGGTTGAATACTCTACCTCAAAAACTATTGCGATCCCCTATACTTGTGGGTTATCAAGACCTTTTTCTGGCGCTGTTGTCGGGAGCATAGCTCTATTCTCTGAGTCACTTGGGATTTATATATGTTGATCACTATGAGGAATTTGAAAGATACTAGAACCAAGATTTTTTCCCTTAACTACCAGGGGAGGTAAGGAACTGCCATGTAGCTCTGCACTTGATTCACCTTCTGTTTTGAGTAAGCTTGAGACACCTACACCTGCTATTCATTCTGATATGTCACATGGTTTCGATGATGCTACTTCTGCTATGAATGATTCTTATGTTGCTACTACTCTGCTTGATAATACTGTGCCACTAGGTGGATTACTTGATGAACATCTTGCTAGAGTAGAACTTTTGATTATGCTGACGATGATGATATTTATGAAACTGATGAAATTATTGAAACTGAAAACTTTGAGACACCTGCTAGAACTAGCTCTCCTAGATATGAACTTCCTGATATACCTGAGGGTTATGTTATGGAGGGAGAGGTAGCTAGAGACTTTCTTGCTTGTAAGGATAGAGATGATCTTAAGAAATTATTATGCAAGTGGAAAGAAAAGTCTTTGAATGCTATAATGCAATATGATCCTAAATTTTCTACTTCACCTATCTTTGTTACTGAAAAGGATTATGAATTCTCTATCGATCCCGAGTTAATTACTTTGGTTGAATCTGATCCTTTCTATGGTTATGAATCTGAAACTGTTGTGGCACATCTTACTAAATTGAATGATATATCCACCCTATTTGCTCACGAGGAAAAAAATCACTATTACTGTATTCTTAATTGTTTCCTTTCTCATTAAAGGGTGATGCTAAGTTATGGTTTAATTCTCTTGCTCCTGGTTGTGTGCGTAGTCCCCAGGATATGATTTACTACTTCTCTAAAAAATATTTCCCCGCACATAAGAAACAAGCTGCCTCAAGGGAAATATTTAACTTTGTGGAAATTCAAGAAGAGAGTCTCCCACAAGCTTGGGGGAGGCTTCTCCAATTACTTAATGCCGTGCCCAATCATCCTCTCAAGAAAAATGAAATACTTGATCTTCTATAATGGACTAACCGATGCTTCTAGGGACCACATAGATAGTTGTGTTGGTTGTGTTTTCAGGGAACGAACTATTGAGCAAGCTGAATTGCTATTGAATAATATATTGAGTAATGATAATGATTGGACACTTCCTAAACCATCTCCTAAGCCAACTCCGAAGAAAAAAGGTATTCTATTTCTCAGTCCTGAAGATATGCAAGAGGCAAAGAAATCTATGAAAGAAAAAGGTACTAAAGTTGAAGATGTTAAGAATTTACCGCCTATTGAAGAAATACATGGTCTTGATAACCCAACACAGGTAGTAGAGGTGAACTCTCTTTATAGATTTGATGAAGGTGATATTCCTCATAATAAGTTTGCTTGTCAATCCTTAGATGAGTTTGATAATTTTATCGTTAAACAAGAAAATTTCAATGCTTATGTTAGTAGACAATTGAAACGTAATGCTTACATGCTTGACCACTTGGGTGATTATATGAGTAGAACTGTTAATGATCTTAAGCTTATTAGTAAACATGCTTCCATGATTACAACTCAAGTAGAACAAGTACTTAAGGCACATGATGATTTGCTTAATGAGTTGAGTACTAAGAATAATGATAATGATGTTAGGGTTATGACTAGAGGTGGTAAAATGACCCAAGAACCTTTGTATCCCGAGGGCCATTCTAAGAGAGTTGAGCAAGATTCTTAGAGAATTAATACTGATGCACCTAGTCCTTCTAAAAAAAGTAACAGAAAACTGATAGGACTTTGCATGCTTCTAGTGAACCTACTATAGACACACCTAAGAATCCCAATGATATTTCTATTTATGATGCTGAGACACAATATGGTGACAAACATGAACCTAGTGAGAATGTTAATAATGATGTTCATGTTGATGCTCAACCTAGTAATGATAATCATGTAGAGATTGAACCTGCTATTGATCTTGATAACCCACAATCAAAGAATCAATGTTATGATAAGAGAGACTTTGTTGCTAGGAAGCATGGTAAAGAAAGAGAACCATGGGTTCAGAAACCCATGCCCTTTCCTCCTAAGCCATCCAAGAAAAAGGATGATGAGGATTTTGAGCGCTTTGCTGAAATGATTAGACCTATCTTATTGCGTATGCATTTGACTGATATGCTTAAAATGCATCCTTATGCTAAGTATATGAAAGATATTGTTACAAATAAAAGAAAGATGCCTGAAGATGAAATTTCCACCATGCTTGCTAATTATACTTTTAAGGGTGGAATACCAAAGAAACTTGGAGATCCAGGAGTACCAACTATACCATGCTCCATTAAAAGAAATTATGTTAAAACTGCTTTATGTGATCTTGGAGTCCGTGTTAGTGTTATGCCTTTCTCTTTATATTGTAGACTTGAATTGAATAAGTTGACACCTACTGAAATCTCTTTGCAAATGGATGATAAATCAACTGCTATACCCATCAGTATTTGTGAGGATGTGCCTGTTGTGGTTGCAAACGTCACTGTCTTAACGGACTTTGTTATTCTTGATATTCCTGAGGACGACAGTGTCGGTGTCAAAACTGGCAGATCTCGGGTAGGGGGCCCAATTTGTGCGTGTAAGGATCAATGATAATAGGAGGCCAGGGGACACGATGTTTACCTAGGTTCGGGCCCTCTTAATGGAGGTAAAACCCTACTCCTACTTGATTATGATTATCGAATAGGAAGATTACAAGATATGATCCACCTCGAGATCATCATGGCTAACCCTAGATGGCTAGCCTATGAGGATTCTGATGATGGTGAAAAGTTCGCCTCTACGGTCTAACCCCTCCCGTTTATATACACACCAGAGGGGGTCTATAGATGGTACAAATTCGGTTTATCAGGGAAAGAAACCTCTGGACTCTATTCTTGCCGTCCACGCATTGAGAAGTCCCATCCGGACACGGTAGATGATCTTTGACATGATCCTGTGCGGCCCATGCAGCCCGACCCAAACTCCTAGGCCGGACATCTAAGGACCCCTAAATCCAGGACTCCCTCAGAGCCCCTGAACTTGCCTTCAGTGTCGATGTAGTATGCGGACACGAGTCTTCGGCTTTGCAAGGCGGGTTCTTCCATTGTACTCTGAATTGAAGATAGTCCGGCATTGGCTTCCGTGCCCAGTATTTATGATTCCTCTCCGCCATTGCCTCGATTTCCACGCGCTTGGGTGAATACGAACGGTCCGTTATCATTGTATTTTAATATTCCTGGCAGGCACAAACCGCGCCTATAAAGCGAGGCGAGATCCCTAAGTCGTCATCTTGCATCGCACCCAAAAGCAACAGAGCAAGCCACAAAAACCTGGTTCTTACTCGTGTCCTCATGGCCCGCAAGAGGGGGACTAGCATAGTTGTTCCATATCTCACCTCCAGCTCAGTCGACTCCAGATGCAAGGATACCTCCCTCCCCCAGATCTAGTCTTCGTGCGGGCGGGGCTAACCACCATAGGCACTGATGCATCAGCGGAGAATTTCCCCAATCCCAGTCAAGGGGAGAGGGTGTGCTTCACTTCATTTCTTTTGAGGGGCCTGGGATTCCCAATCCACCCCTTCCTTAGGGGCCTACTGGAACACTATGGGATCCAGCTGCACAACTCACACAAGGTTCTATTTTACATATCTCCGGTTTTGTCGCTCTCTGCGAACTGTTCTTGGGTTGCGAGGCTCACTCTAAACTATGGAAGAAGTTCTTCTGCCTCGTCCCCCGCCATCAGGGCGGCGGGTCTATCTTCAAAGTGGGCGGTGCCGAAGTACGGCGTATAGCTAGATCTAGTTACCCTGTCGGGATCCAAAGAAATGGTCTGCCTAATGGTGTTCAGAATGGTTCTATATCGATGATGTACCCCTTCTGGACCCTGTTCGGCGCGGACTGCAAGAATTTTCCAGCGCCCCTTTAAAGAAGCTATACAACTGGCGTCCGAAGTCCTCCCAAGAAGATAGTGCGGAGGTGATGAACTTGGTAAACAAGATCAAGATATTGACCCACTCTGGACTCTCCATCATAGAAGTCATGGCTATCACAATAAAGAGATGCATCCAACCACTTCAATCCCGAGTAACTCCCTTATGGAACTACAATGGGGAGGACGATGTGTCTCGCTATAGGCAAAAGGGGCTGAATGGCTAAGCCGCATTAGCGCCAGCTCTGGCCGACCTATATAAAGGAGAGGAAGAGGACTTTATGCGTGTAAATTGCCAAGAGGCCTACTCCATGTACTCTCCTATTGAATGGGTAAGTTTGTTTAACCGCTTAATGCTCTTTTACCCATAGGAATGCACTGACCGGATACCTTGGCTATTTGTTTTTTGAACAGTCATGGAGGCAGGTTGTCGAGAACATTAACTGCCCTGCCCCCAGCCAGAGGATCATGATCGTGATGAAGACCCCGGATTCCATGAGGATCCGGACATATTTGTAGAGTTCAAAGATGGAGTCTACTATAAGGTGAGCCTTGACGGCTTGGTGGTGGCCATTATGGCTAACTACCCCAACCTTTATCCCTTTGTGAAGGTAAGTGTTCGGAAACTGTATTCTCAAGGAAGAGGAATACTTCCACCAGTTTCCTTACTTCTACATTGGACCATACTTCGCAGGATCGGCGCTCAGCGGGCGTACCCAAGGGAGGGCGACCAAGAAAAGGTCAGCATCTTCACGGAAGGGCCGTGAAAAACGAAAGGAGGCCTGCAACACCTCCAAACCTGCTCCACCATCGAAAAGGTATATACTTCTTTTTTATTATTCAATCGTGAAGTCAGGCCGTCATTCGAATCCTCCCTCTATTATCGCTGGAGGGGTATTCGGTGTACCGTGGGTAAGGTCCCAGCCAGCCGAGCTGCGGCTAATCCAGTGTCGGAGATACCAATCGGGACGGGGGCGCATGGTGACGCGACACAGGCTCGCTTGTCGCACAGAGAGCCGGATGAGATGTCCGTGACCAACTCCGAAGTCGAAAGTGCGATGAATCATCGTCACCTAAAAGAAGCCTTACGCGCTCCTGCCTTAATAGAGCCAGAATTCAACACCGTAAGCACTGTAGGTGCTTATATCCGAGTTGTCCGGGACGGACTCACCGAGGTCGCACACCTGGTCTCAAAGGATATGCAGGTAAAAAAAATCAGCAACTTAATGGATAGATAATAGTAATAGCCCCCGCGACTTAAAGCAGGTGACAAACCGATTTAAGGACAGTTTGATGATCACAGGTTCTCAAGGAGAAGAACAGTGCACTGACCCGGGATCTTGAAGAAATAAAGAGTGCCCCAGTGTACTATGTCAATGATAAAAAATTGGAAGAGGAAGTAAAGAAACATGCCGAAGAGATAAAGAGCTTGAAGGCTCAACTCTTAGAGGCGCAACAAGAAAACCAAAAATTGAAAGGCGGTATATTCGGTATGTCTTGCAAACCTTCCGGATTATTTGAGAGAATCATATAATGCGGAATATGATAGTTCAGCTCATGCAGGTATGTTGACCGGCCGCCCCGAGGAGGAATTGCCAGTTCTTCAGAGTGACATTCTGAAGGAGTTTGCCAAGCTGCATGAACATGCTCGGAAGGCAATGAAGAACATGGCCAAAGCCTTGTGGCCGTCCGACGTCCCTCCAGAAAGTATGGAGGGGTTGTCTGATCTTTTTAAGGGTGCCCGACGTCGGTTCGAGCTGTGGAAGGCATTGGCCTGCCGTGGAGGCGCTCGAGAGGCATGGGCCATGGTGAAGACACGCTATACTGGTCTTGACCCGAACCATATGGCCAGGGTTGGACCACGGGGACCTGACGGGAAGGAAATTCCCATAAACTTGGTATATGACCAAGTAATGAGAGCAGCGAAATTTTCGCAACAGGACTGTAAATTAGATAGCCTATGAGATGGCATAGAAAGGGAGTGAGCGCTCGATTTGATGTACCCATGTACTTTATGACCGAACTTATCTCCTGCCAAATTGTATGAAAATTTTGTCATTGCAGACCTTCGGCTTCCACCTCTGAACCAAAAAGGTTGGAGTGTTTCTGCATACTATGTTTAATAGTAAACATTTGGTATTGTAGGAAACTAGGCAATCCAGTCATATTGCTCAAACGGACAAACTGTGATCGGCAGAGTTAGGTTATATTACTTTTTAATGTAAGAAATATCTTCCACGAAAAATAGTTCCGTTAGCGGTTCCTTTTCTTAGGCTGGGCTTGTATCTGAAGTATAGATAGCGGCTTATTACGCTTTATTCCAAAAACATCCTGTCGAATATGTGCCGCCCAAATATTCTCTTAAGAACGCTAGCTTTCGGCTTCACCCGTCTGAGGTACAACACCGGATAACCCAGTTGTAACAACCGCAGAGGTGCTCCCTTTACACCCTAGCTAAAAAATTGGGAACGTAGGGTATAAGCACAGGAGCGAGGCAACCGAACTTGGCAAAAACTTAAGTCATAGAGGTGCATAAAATGGAAGAAACAACAAATAGTACATGCAAAAGAAGCTTTTAAGCTTTGTAATAAAATGCTTCTTTCAAAATAAGCCCCCATGTATGGTGGGATGTATACATTTGAAGATGCGTACCCCCAACAATGCGGTTTATCCGAACATACAATATAAGAAGGGGGAGGGGGGGTTAAAGAGGGTAAAAAGAAATAGAAAATGGAAAGAAGAAACCTAATTTTTAACTTAGACATGAGGGGGCCGAATTATGCGTAAAATCTCCGAAGCCGGGCGGTGTTCCATGGGTTCGGCTCAAGGCGATTATCCTCCGCATTGCGAAGGCGATAGGCCCCTCCAGTAAGGACTTCATCGATAATGAAGGGCCCCTCCTATTTGGGTTTGAGCTTATCCTTTTTCTTCTCTGGGAGGCATAGAACAAGTTCTCCAAGTTATATGTTTTAGCCTGCACTTCTCTGCTTTGGTAATGCCTGGCCTGCTGTTGATAAAATGCGAAACGGTCCTTAGCTACATCATGCTCCTCTTCTAGTCCATCCAGGTCGTCCTGCCGATCAAGTTCGACTTCTTTCTCTTCATACATGCGCACTCTAGGTGAGTCATGAATAATCTAGCAGGGTAATACGGCTTCAGTGCCGTACACCATAAAGAAGGTTGTGTATTTGGTCGTTCGATTGGGCGTCGTCTGGAGTCCCCAGAGTACGAAATTGAGTTCCTCAACCCAGTGCTTATCCAATTCTCGTAAAGAGGGCACAAGTCTTGGTTTGATACCACTCATGATCAGACCATTGGCCCGTTCGACTTGGCCGTTCGTTTGGGGGTGGTATACAGATGCATAGTCGAGTTTAATGCCTAACTTGGTGCACCAGGTTTTCACCTCATTAGCTGTGAAGTTAGAGACATTGTGAGTGATGATACCATGCGGGACACCATAACGGTGGACTATGCCTGATATAAAATCGATCACTGGTCCGGCCTCAGCTGTTTTAACTGGTTTGGCTTCTATCCATTTAGTGAATTTATCCACCATGACCAATAGGTATTTCTTTTTGTGGCTTCCCCCTTTAAGGGGTCCGACCATATCAAACCACCAGACTGCAAAGGGCCAAGTAATGGGGATTGTTCTTAATGCGGTGGGTGGCATGTGGCTCTGATTGGCGAAGAGTTGGCAGCCCACACAGTGTTGGACAAGGTCTTGAGCGTCAGCTCGAGCCGTAGGCCAGAAAAAGCTTGTCCGGAACGCCTTGTTTACAAGGGCGCGTGCTGCAGCGTGATGACCATCGAGACCGGCATGTATCTCTGCCAAGATCTTCCTTCCCTCCTCTTCGGAGATACACCTTTGAAGGACTCTAGTTGTACTTCTTTTATATAGTTCGCCTTCGTGTACTTTGAAGGCTTTGGAGCGCCGAACTATGCATCACGCTTTGTTTTGATCGTCGAGGAGCTCCTGCCTATTGAGGTAGGCCAAGTAAGGTTCAGTCCAAGGGGCGATAACAACCATGATCTCATGAGCAGAGGGTGTTATGTTGATATACGAACCACCGACGTTGTCCGCAGTGTGTTCGGCGGCTGGAGGTGTGATCAGGTTTGTGTTGCCTTTGCTGCTCTCACCTTGCCGTACCATAGAAGGCTTGAAAAGCCGTTCCACAAAGGTGTTGGGTGGCACGGGGCCGCGTTTAGTGCCCATACGATCAAGGATGTCGGCTTCCTGATTAGTTTCCAGGGCTACATGATGGAACTCAAGTCCGTAGAACCGAGCGGACATTTTCAATATGGCGTTTTAGTATGCCATCATTTTTGGGTCCTTCGCATCAAACTCCCCGTTGACCTGTGAAATTGCGACGTCCGAATCACTGCACACCTCCAAGCGTTGTATGCCCATGGAGACAACCATACGAAGCCCGTGCAGCAGCGCCTCATACTCAACTGCATTATTAGAGTCCGTATACATGATCTGTAATACGTAGCGGACTGTGTCCCTAGTGGGGGATGTGAAGATTATGCCAGCCCTGAGTCCTTCCAGCATTTTGGAGCCATCAAAGTACATGCCCCAATTAGAATAGGAGTTGTACTCTTTAGGGAGTTCGGCTTCCGTCCACTCGGCTATAAAGTCGGCCAACACCTGGGATTTAATAGCCCGGCATGGCTTGTATATGATTTCGAATGGTAATAGCTCGATGGCCCACTTTGCTATACGGCCCATGGCGTCTCTGTTATTAATGATGTCATTCAATGGCACCTCGGATGCCATTGTGATCGAACACTCTTGAAAGTAGTGTTGAAGTTTGTGAGATGCCATAAAGACTGTGTAGGCTATCTTCTGATAGTGCGGGTATCGGGATTTGTAAGGTGTAAGGACCTCCGATACATAGTAAATGGGTTTTTGGGTGGGGAATTTATGTCCCTCCTCCCCTTGTCCGATGACGACGATGGCGCTTACTACTTGGTTGGTTGCCGCAATGTATAATAACATAGGCTCTCCAACGCCAGGTGCGACCAAGATTGGGTTGCTTGCAAGAAGGGCTTTTATTTCTTCCAATCCATTCGTGGTTGCGTCCGTCCACTTGAAGTTATCTTGACGGCATAGTAGCTTGTAGAATGGCATTGCCTTTTCTCCTAATTTGGAGATAAATCAACTCAAAGCCGCTACACATCCAGCTAATTTCTGGACCTGCTTTAGGTCTGTTGGCATGGCCAATTGAGACAGAGCTCATATTTTTGCAGGGTTCGCCTCAATTCCTCTAAGGGAAACAATGAACCCCAGCAACGTTCCGGCTGG
The DNA here is from genome assembly GCF_002162155.2 of Triticum dicoccoides. Classification (NCBI taxonomy): domain Eukaryota; kingdom Viridiplantae; phylum Streptophyta; class Magnoliopsida; order Poales; family Poaceae; genus Triticum; species Triticum dicoccoides. The sequence continues at coordinate 137,201,086 of NC_041381.1, forward strand.
AACTCCGAAGACACATTTTTCCAGATTAAGCCGAATGTCGTATGTTCGGAGATTGTCGAAGGTAAGGCGAAGATCATCCACCAGTGACTCAACTTTTTTTGTTTTAATGACCACATCGTCCACGTAGGCTTCGACTATTTTTCCTATTTGTTTTTCCAGGCATGTTTGAATCATGCGCTGGTAGGTAGCCTCGGCATTCTTGAGTCCTAAGGGCATAGTGTTGAAGCTAAAGGGACCATAAGGGGTGATGAATGCGGTTGCATCCTGGTCTGATTCCTTCATCTTGATCTGATGGTATCCGGAATAGGCATCGAGGAAATAGAGCGAGTCATGTCCTGCAGTTGCGTCGATAATTTGGTCAATGCGGGGCAATGGGAAAGGATCTTTAGGACAAGCCTTGTTGAGGTCCTTGAAGTCGACACACATGCGCCATGATTTGTCATTTTTAGGGACCATAACTAGATAGGCTAGCCAATCCAGATGTTTGATTTCCCTAATGAACCCAGCCTCCAATAACTTGGCTAGCTCTTCTCCCATAGCTTGACGCTTGGGTTCGGAGAATCTCTGTAGTTTCTGCTTCACGGGCTTCAATCCCTTGATTATATTGAGAATGTGTTCGGCCAGTCTTCATGGGATGTCGGGCATGTCTGAAGGATGTCATGTGAAGATATCCCAATTCTCGCGCAAGAATGCGTGTAGGGCGGCATCCACTGCCAGATCCAGCTGTGCCCCGATGGATGTTGCTTTGTTGGCGTCCGTCGGGTGTACTTAGAATTTTACTATTTCCTAAGCTAGCTTGAAAGAGGTGGACTTGGATCTTTTATCGAGGATCACATCGTCCCTATCCACTGTAGCTCGTAGGGTGTGTCGGATGTTGGGTTCCGGCAGACCCTTAAGGTTCGAACTCTGGGGTGCCCACGAAGATCTTCCCCCTACCACTCCATGTCCGATCGCCTCACGAGAATCAAAGCTAAAACGATGAACAACACGAGGGACACAAGATTTATACTGGTTCAGGCCACCGTTGTGGTGTAATACCCTACTCCAGTGTGTGGTGTGGTGGATTGCCTCAGGGGCTGATGATGAAAAGTACAAGGGAAGAACAACCTCGCGAGAGGTGTTCTTGAACTGGTGCGATGAACTGCTTGGGTGAGTTCGATCGCCTCTTGGATGCCGATCAGATGCCCCCTACTGTGGTGGCTATCCCTATATATATAAAGGCCCTGGTCCTCTTCCCAAATATTGAGCGGGAAGGGCGCCAACAATGGCCATTTCAAAGGGGAACATCTAGTACAAGTTATCCTGACTAAAGTTGGTCTTCGGCTGCCAAAGGCACTGGCGATGATGCCGTCCTGGGCTCCACAGTGACCTCCATCCCGCTGCTCTGCTGGTCTTGGTCTCGTTGCACTGAAATGGCAACCTTTGCCTGATGCCCCGGTACTCCACGCCTGTGCTTGCCCCCTTTGAACCAAAGAGGAAACAAGGACACTGCGCAGGCCGACGCCCACCTGGCGCCCACTTGGTCTCGATCGTCATGGCTTGCATCACGAGCACCTCGCGAAGTACCCTGCCTTGATCTCTCCGCCTCCTCGCGAGCCTGCCTGGCGAGGCCGTTCCTGAGGAAGTCTTGGGTCATCCGCCCCGCGAGGCTTGGCCCCTCGCGAGGGTCTTGAGTCTTGCGCTGATGAAGATGGGCCGCACTGGGCCACCACTCGAGCCACGCCGCAGGCCGCAGGTAGGCAAGTCTGGGGACCCCTGTTCCCAGAATGCCGACAGTAGCCCCTGGGCCCAAGGCGTGCTCGGACTTGGCTTAGCGAAGAAGCGAAGGGGCAAGTGCGGAGCGCCACGGGCCCCATCAGCCTGCGGCCTTGGGTGCAGCGTGGCGGTTGATTGGACGTGGGCGTCTCTGCTTCCCCATGCTGCCTCGACAACTGCTCGACTTGACAAGTCCCTGCATGCAGAAATGGGTCATGATTACCTGTGATCGTGGAGGCCAATGGTTGGCCTCCTCCGGACTATAAGTACGGACGGGCGAGAGCCCACGCAGTCCATCTTTTCCTGCTTCTCTCCTTCTTCTTCCTCGCCCTTGCTTCACCCTACGCCAATGGCGCCGATCCACCGGTTTTCAGCGGAAGAGAAGGGGAAGGCCCCCCGAGAGGGTCCCGATCTGCTTCCGTCGAAGAAGCGGCCTGTCCCCGGCCGTTGCGACATGGTCGCATGGTAGGAGACGTCGCGGCCCTGGTACGAGCAGCCGCCGCCTGGATTTCCGCTGCCCTTGTATGCCCGAATCGAGGGCCCTGGAGAAGGAGATGCCGAGCGACACCGACGATGCTGCCGGCGACGCCAGCGAGTCACGGCGGTGCGCGTTATCACCCCTGGAGTCCATGACGAGGGCTCCTCTCGCGAGCTTGTGCTCCACGCCGCTATGCCTCCACACTCTTGGATTCGCCTTCCTCCCTCCTTCGCCTTTGAGATGCCGCCTAGTGGGTCTCTAGAGCTCTGGCTGCAGCATGCTGAGCGTAGCACCCTTGCAACCGGAGCGGAGGTCGCGGTCGTTGCTCCGGGCGAGGTCTACATGACCCGGGGCTGGGGAAAGATCGCCCAGGTCTGCCGGACAGGGGGTGCCCTCAGAATTCATCTTGAATACAATGGCGCCTCCTTGATGTTCTTCAAGGTCTTCGACGCGGAAGGACACCGGCTGGAGTGCTACCCCAAGGGACACTACTAGGGAAAACGCTATACACAGAGGTATAGCAGTAGCGTTGGTCAAAACTCAGCGCTAGCGCTACTTAGTAGTAGCGCTTGTTGCAAAACCACGCTACAACCATTATTTTAGTAGTAGCGCGTCTTCACAGAAAAGCGCTACTACTAAAATTCTCTCACTAGTGCCGGTAGGCTAGGAATAGTAATAGCGCTTCTCCCAGAAGCACGCTACTGCTAAAAACATTGTAGCAGCGCGTTTCTTCTGTACATCGCTACTGCTATGTAAAAGAAAATAAATAGAAAAATAAGTAGAAAAGTAAATGAAAATGAAAGAAATAGAAAAAGGAGAAATGAAAAAAAGAAAATGTAAAGAAAACAAAAGAAAAAGAAAAATAAAACAGAAAGGGTTAGCTGCAACGCGTTTCTCTGGAACACGCTATAGCTATCTTAGCTATAGCGCGTTTCAGCAAAACGCGCTACTGCTAGTTTGACTCAAATCCCGGCGGCCCTGGCTCAAAATTTCGCTAAGTACTCCCCCCCCTCTCTACTCCCCATGTCCCCCAACTGCTCCATTGCCGCCGTTGCCCTGCCGCGCGCCTTCGACCACCGCCACCGCCCGAGGCCGCCTTCGACCACACTGCCGCCGCCCGCCGCCTTCGACGACAACGCCGTCGCCCGAGCCGCCCCCTCGACCTCACAGCCGCCGCCCGAGGCCGTCGTCAACCTCACTGTCACCTCCCTCGAGCTCGCCGCCGCCGCCCTCGACCTCACCGCCGCTGCCCGAGCTAGAGCCTGCCCTCGCCGCCGACCGTAAGGCTATGCCTCTCCTGTCCCTACCCTCCTATTTCTCTCTGCTAGGGCAATTATATATATGTGTTGATACTGTGTTGATGTTCATATGAACCCTAGGTGTTCATATGAACCCTAGATTTTTTAGGGCAGTAGGCATTTTATAGCATTTAGGAAAAATGATTTGCAAGTTTTTTAGGAAATTAGCTAGGGCAATTTTTATGAAAATTCCTAAACAGTAATTCCATTTAGCTTTAAACTAATAGAGGGTATATAAATAATAGTAGCATTTAGATTTAAATTAACAGAGGGTATAAACAAAAAACACTTAGCTATAAAAAAATATTTTGACTATGGACCTAAATTTGTTCCAAATTTCGTTCAAATGAAATTTGAATTATTTGGACTATGGACCTGAATATTTTTGAAGAAATTGGGTGTAGGTACTAAGGTCTTGCTGTGGAAATTCTGGTGAGGTCAAAAGGGTTAGAGAAAATGTAGTTCTTAGACTTTTAGCTTTAGACAAAAAACAAAAGTATTTAGCTATAAATAAAAAACAGTAGCTATGGCATTTAGCTATAAATAAAAAACAGAATTGTTTTTCTTTTCAAAAGCTTGGTCAAACAGAACAGTAGCTATATGTCATTGATGTTCATTTGCATATTCCATTATTGTTGATTATATCTTTTCATTGAAGTGGCCATGTTATATGCAAATTCCTCAATAGTGTTTGCTCATGTTATATCTTTTCATTGAAGTTGTTCGATTGTGCCCAAGTGGCTTTGTTGTTTCCAGGGAATGATGCTGAGTGGCCTATGTTTTGGCGGAATGTTGATTCATTTCTGTTCCAGCAAATTTCAGGTTCTCGATTTGTCCACTTTTTAGCAAAGGTCATGCCGAAATTTTCCGTGAATTTCGGCATGACTTGTGCTACAAACTAGGACATATCGAGTGCCCGGGATTTACCGCACCAGGAAGGAGTCAACATTCCTGCAAAACAATAGTTCTTTTTATGTCATTATTCATTTTATTAGGTCTAGAATGAATTGACTAGATTTAATCATAGGAAACATGGCTAGCAACAATGAAGGACATGGTTCTGGTGATTGCGACGACGTCTACCGGGCGGCAGACGAATATTTTAGCCTTACCGACGATCAACCGATGTTGTTGCTGGGCCCACCGGTGGCATCGGGGACTGAGACCGACACGCAGACCGGTGCTGAGACTGAGACCGGCGCTGAGATTCAGACAGGCATCGAGACCGGCGCTGAGACCGGTGCTGCCTTGGGGAGCGGAGCCGGTGTAGAACCGAAAGCAAAGAGGCAATGGGTTCCTAACAAACTCAGGACTACTAGACTGGTGGTCACGGAGGTGGACGACGGCAATTTTGAGCCAAAGGCACCCGAGGAAGCGCGCGCGTGCTATGGCAATCAAATAGGCTGCATCGTACAGACAACCGCCACCATCAATGATGAGAAACTACAGAAGATAGAAAATATGAGGAGCTCCCTCCTAAAGAAGTTTCACCAGATATTCTTCTTCTCGGGCCGGAATGAGAAGGATTATGAAGATCCAAACGAGGACTCGGCAATGAAGAAGATAAACAAACACGCCATGACCAAGTTTAGCGACGCGTTGGCCACCTGAAAAAATCGAGTGAAAGCAAAGATCAACGACGGGGAACCCTACTCTGAGATTGTAAAGGATAATTCGACAATCACGGAAGAGCAGTTTCAAATATTCAAGGAGGCTTGCGAGGCCGAAGCTGCCAAAAAAGTCGAAGTACATGAAGGGGCTTCAAAAGAGGAACATTGGGAGCCACCACCTCGGAAGCCGTGGTTACGGCGGAAAGAGGTCCAAATGGGCCAAGGAGGACGCGGAAGCCGCGAGTCTGGGCATCCCAGACCCCTTGGCGGATTTCACCGTCCCGCAGGAGCGTGACGTCCCGAGGGCCCGACACCGTTGGGACCTAGTGAAGAAGGTTTACAAGACAACACCGGTCATTACGGAGTTCATGAGACTGCTGGTAATTTTAGTTTCTGATCAATTCGACTGCACACGTTAGTCATATTTGTAAACGATCCTTGTGCCTTTTGCAGAGAGAGCAGCACCGGATTGCGGCCGAAAGCGACTCGCCGTCTGAGGCATTGGCGAGGCCCAAATGGGACACTCCATTCAACCGGGCGTTGAACATATTGAAACGATAACCGGTGCATACTCGACCGTCGTATGGACGCGTGCACGGTGTCGGAGACGGCGCCATGTGGAAGAAGTACTACCGTGAGACCACAGAGGAAAGAAAGGAAAGACGGAGGTTAACTGAAGAAAACATCAACAAGAAGGTTGAGATTGCGGTTGAGAAGAAATCATCTCAGACAGTCGCAACAGCGGTAGCTGCCGCAAAACAGGTGGTTGCAGATTTGTCTACTTCCTTGGTGACGGGCGTTATCACTTGGACAAGGAAAAATCCAGAAAAAATACAGAGGACTTTCCCCTTGCTGACTTCTTGGGAGCACCTGCTCCCGCACCGGCTCCCGCACCTGCTCTCGCACCGGCTCCCGCACTTGCTCCCGCACCGGCTCCCGCACCGGACGTGCTCGACGGTGCTTCGTCTTTGGCTGAGCTCGACGCCCTCACGGTATCTGTCACACCGCCCCCCTTCAATATAAATGTATAATCTCCCGTTTTCGTTGCCTTTCGGATGTCTCACGTCGCAGACTTTTCTTTGCAGGCCAACGAAACCCCGTGCACCATATTGTACACCATCGGCGACCAGAAGGTGGACGTGGGGAAGGCGACGATAATGAAGCCGAAGGAACCATTGTTCCACAGCCGGCCGATCCCCCTAAACGTCTTCAAGGTTTCCATGGACAGTGTCGAACCGGGCCACGAGAATTTGCCTCCTCCAACACTACTGGTGGATGACGAGCAGACATCGCGGCGGCTTGGTGATTGTTGCAATGGGTGGGTCCTGTTGTGGCCAAATAGTCTGCTTCGTCTGGAGGCGGCCGGGAGCACACCCACGAGCATGCAGCCTCAGCAAGGTATGAACATCAACACCCCACCTACCCAATTAGCGTCGGGTGTCGGGTTGGGTGATAGTGGACGGGGTAAGGAGGAGGCTCCATTAGTCGCTGATGATGTCGCCATGGATGAGGATGAGGATGACGATGGTGCTGAACAGTTTGTCTATACTGGCGCCTCCTCAGGGTTTGAGCGTCATGAGTCGGTGCCTGAATTACCGTCTCGACGTATTATTGACGACCTTCCGGTAGTAAAGAAGTCTAGGAAGAGAGCGAGGAAAGGCAAAAAAGCTGATTCTATGATCCAGCCGCCTCAGCAGCCTCGGCTTCAGGACCGTATAGATATCCCCGATGCGGATAAATGGCTTATCCCTGATCAACCAATCCTACCTATAACAGTGCTACGGGCCAGATTCGGCGATCTAAGGAGACTTCATGACGATGTGCTGCGGGTAGAGAAATGCCTCATCGCCTCGAAAGATCCAGGATACCCACTCTACGTGGTTAACGTTCCGTGGCAAATGTCGTACGTCGACAGCTTCCCTGCGGATAAGTTCTTCCTCTGATTCGATTACATATTCGACATGTTTCACGTGAAGAAGCTGGATTTTACGTTTGTCCGCCTTTATGCCTTGCACATGAACTACATCATTGGGGTTGAGCAGATACGTCATATCTGTGTCGCTGACCCGTACTACATGCACGAGAGCTTCTTGGGAGTCTGTGCACAGCAGCGTGAATACGCGAGGGATTACATCGTTAGTTTCATGCTCGCCAATAAGGACAAGGAGGCGATTCTCGTGCCTTATCATCCCGTGTAAGTCATCCGCGCTGCTATCCTTCCTTCGATTTCAATAATTCATTTGCATGGTGGAGGCTAATTAATTTGAGGTGTACTTATTTTGCGCAGCGGCGGGCGCGCCGTCCTCATCATCCTCTACCCCCGATTCTCCCGTGCTCTTTACTTGGACTCGTCGAAGAACATTCACAAAAAGGATTACACCCACATCAAAGATGTTCTCGACAGTGCTATGTTTTACTACCAAGCAATGGGTGGAGAGGTTAGGGACAAGAAGAGAAGGGGCGGCAGGGCCGCCTTCAGCCATAATACCGACTTCTGCTGCATCCAGCAACCGAACGATTCTCTTAATGATGGATTCTATGTCCTACACCACATGATGGAGTACAGACGGGATCACCAGAACCTTCACATGTCACCTAGATCTGGTGATGCCCATATTCTGCAATGGGCAAAGGACATAGGAGATATCGAGGATCATCGACTTCGAGCTGAGTTCTATAACATCCAGCGCGAACTTGCCCAAATCATCATGAAAGAGGTCGTCAGAAAAACATGGATGTTCTACGGAGAAGGACAAATGTCGCGGGAAGACGTCCGAACATGGATAGCCTCTCAGCGTCTCAACATGAAGCCTTTCACTAAGCTCGGGGACTATCTCCCTGACCTCGATGGATGGCACGGCATGTTGGAGTGATTGTCGATATATGACAATGTGTCTGTTTAGTCCATACTTTCTGTATGACAAAACTTTGAGTTATGCGCAGTGAAACTTTATTTGTGATGTAATTAAACCGTCCTCCTCCCCGACTAGCGAAGATCACTCTAGTTAGGGCATTTTGGGTATGATGAACTTTGTTATTTATGCTTATGATATGTTGTTTCTATTTTTGTCAAGTCTGTCTCTTTCTGTTGCTCAACTATATATGTTGCATATCATCGACTCATGTGAGGATGCAGGTGCATAGATCATCGATGTCGAAGAAGTGCTATGCCAGGAGTATATATATGATGAGTGGCCGGAGTGTCAGGCCCAGGTGTTGCCGGTTTCCGGTTTCCGAGCGACAGGCAGTAGTTAGTTTAGGTTCACGCTAATGCGAGAGAGGGATACGAACTCATGTACTCAAAGTGATAGCTCTTCTCGCGTATACCATTGTTTAGATGGATGACGATGTATTTGCAAGTAATCAAGGACTTGTATCGCTATTTTCAAGATGATGACGAGAGACCACTTTGTGTTGGATGATGATTATGATGAGACTATTTGTATGTATATGCTATGATTACATTCGTGGTCTCGCAGGCATTTGTATGTGTATCATGATGACATTTCTATGTGCTAAAGATTCTTCTATAAAGCCTGTTCAAATACAAAACAAGTATGCCCAAAAAAACAAAAAACCTGTTAAATTAGTAGTAGCGAGTGTATAGAAGTTAGCAGCAGTGCCGCTATAGCAGTAGCGCGTTGCTGCAAAGGGCGCTAGAGCTACTAGCAGTAGCGTGCTCCCAGTAACCGCGCTGCTGCTACACTTGTGTAGCAGTAGCGCCGGTGATCACGCGTTACTGCTATATGTTAGTTGTAGCGCCTTATTAGTAGCGCCCCACCCCGCGCTACTGATACACCTAAAACCCGCGCTGCTGCTAGCCTTTTCCCTAGTGGTGGGAAGCGGCCGGGGCATCAAAGCGGCAAGGACCAGGCCTGCCAACCGACTCCCCAGCAGCTCCTCAGGCAACAACAGAGGAGCCGGAGAATCCAGCGACTCCCCCGAGCGACGACAGCTACGAGCCCCCGAGCTCGCGTCGCGCCCGGAGCAGGGCAGTTGCATCGTGCCGCCGACACCACTGATCTGGATGGGGTTGGCACCGGCGCCTGACGGCCCACTGTTGATGATGGCGTCTACTGTGGAGGCGCGCGTAGTTAGCGTTCCTTAGGATTAGCACCTTTTGTTCCCTGCGAGGAATCGAAGTAACACCCCGCGGGGGATGTAAGGCGCCTGCCATGTCTTTTGTGAATATTATATCCTTATTATGAATCGATGCGAGATGCTTGTCCTGTCCTAGCTCGGCTCCCCCTTTCTTTCCTCACGAGGGCTTGGTGCTCTACGCTGACAGGTCCCGGTCCCCAGGCAGGCTTCAGCCATCGCTGGTATGCCAGGTCGCAATGCCGTGGTCAAGGCCAGGAGGTGAGCGGCCCAAGGTCCAGTAAGAGCCCCTGAGTCGCGATGCTCAGGAGGTCCCCTTTAGCGCTCGAGAAGCCTCCGCTGGGCAAGAAAGGTAGGCAACGTTGCCGCGACAAAGCTGCACTAGGCGAGGGTTCAGTGTCGCATTGATTTAGCTTCTGCAGAGGCGTGACTTATCTCATGAGTTTGGAGTAGTTCTTCGGCGAGGTGCCTGGCCCGCGCGCCGGCAGCTGGGGTGTCGCTGGGTTGGGCCCTCTTGAGCTTATCCCCTCTTCCCCGCACTTTCCTTCATGCTCTATGTCCTCAGGTCCCGGCCCTCGAGCGAGCTCAGTCGCCGCTAGTATGATAGGTCGCGATGCCGTGGGTCAAGGCCCGGGGGTGAGGGCTGGAGAGCCAGTAGGAGCTCATGAGTCACGATGCTCAGGTGACCCCCTTTTAACGCGCGAGCGGATCGCATGTGTGTGTGAGAGAGAGAGAGAGAGCTCACGACGCCCCCCACACTACTCCTTATGTGGATCCTGTATACCAACACAAGGAAAACAAGGACTGCCATTACGGTTGCCATCCAGCCATTCGTTGCTCCGAAGGAGTGTTTGAGGCATTGAGGGCCTGGTGAGGCAGCGCATTTGCGGGGCTGCCGCGGCCAAAGCTCGACCACTCAAATTTGTCGACGTTGTAGGGACGGACCCATGCACAAGCGCCTTGCCAGAGTGAGCGGCTCCAAAGGTAGGTGTCAATCGAGCAGGCGATTATCTCAAGCAGGTTAAGCATGGAGAAGCAAATCAACTTAGATAGATGCAGAGAAAGGCAAACGCCACTGGGTCAAGCCCAAGCGACTTGGGGATGATGCTGCCCGAGGGGCGCCCCCAACAAGGTAAGCTGAAGACAAAAGCAAAACGGATACATGCCGCGGGGACAGAGCCACGCGACCTGGGAATGATGCAGCCCTGAGGGCGCTCCCAGCTGAAATGAAACTTGAAAGAAGTCACCTGATAACATTGTAGAGCGAGTGTCGAAGCAACTCACGGTGCAAGGTGAAGAAGCCAATCCTCACGAGCCCTCAGGGCTCCGAGCTTGGGGAGGCTCAGGAGGTCCGGGCAGCTCGACGAGGTCCATCTCCATTTCCTCCAGGAGCGCGCGATGCTTGGCCACCTGAGCTTCCAGAATGCTTCTCATCAGGCGCTAGTGAGCAACAGCCGCATTCGGCAGGCCAAAGGGCATGTGAACGTAGCTATGCAGTGGACCCGCACAACGCCCCACGTGTGAAGGCCAGAAGCACTCCTGAGACGCGACTCGATTGAGCCCTGGGTAGTCACTGCAGATGCACAACCCGCCATCCTCACCTGGATGGGGAGCTACGCTGGCAGGCGGCGGTTGCCGTGCATGACTCTCAATTCCTGCAACTCCTGAGCAACCTTGGTGATGAACTCCTTAGGATTGGGCCCTCCTTTCCTTACGCCTTCCTGAGGGAAACGTGCCGCGAAGCACGCCTCCAACTGGTGCCCGAGCGCCTCCCTCATGACCTTGGCAAAGTCAGTGGCTCCCCAGGAGAGAGCCCCCGAGCCTTGCTCGAGGAGGGCGCTGGGCGCGCCTTCCTATGTGACGGAGGGTGGCGCCCCTTGGATGGGCGCATGTCCGGATGTGGCGCCTCCGGAGGTGCCTGCCTCCTGAGGCCTTGAGCCAGGTGACGTCTTCTTCTTCTTGGGGGCTGCTTCAGGAAGGGTTCCACTCTTGCTGACTGGGTCCTCGATCGACGCGGCTTGAAAGGCGTGCTCGAGGGAGCACACCGCATCCTTCTCTTCACAGGGGACCGTGATGACCCCGCCACTTCCTGGCATCCTGAGGATGTGGTAGCCATGCTGAGTCACTGCCATGAACTTGGCCAGGGCTGGATACCCGAGGATGGCTATGTATGGCAGGCGAATGTGGGCGACGTCGAAGTCAATGAGCTCGGTACGGTAGTTCTTGTGCTGTCCAAAGGTGACAGGAAGGCGGACCTGCCCTATCGGGACAATGGAACCATAAGTGACTCCTGAGAAAGGCTTGGTTGGTTGAAGCTGATCATATGGCACTTGAAGATTGTTGAACGTCTCGACGAACAGGTCGTTGAGCCCTGCTCCACCGTCGATGAGGGTCCTGGTAACTTGCACATTGCTGATGACTGGGGAGCAGAGCATCGGGAGGACACGCCATTGCCGCACACTTGAGCTGATCCGCTGAGCTGAACGTGATGGCGCATGCATCCCACCTGAGGGGGCGCGTGGCCTCAAGCTTGGGGAGGACTGCATTCACCTCGCGAGCAAACTGCTTGAAGATGCGCTGAGAGGCTGGGGCCTGAGTGCCGCCCAAGATGCAAGCGATTGCACGCGGCTCCTGGAAGCCCCCAGCCCCCTTGTCCTGATGATGGTCTTCATTCCTTCTTGGTGGTTATGGCAGAGGGGGAAGTCCTGCGTTGCCTTCCGGGCGATCCTCACAAGGCTGATCCCTCCAAGCCCCCTCGCGAGGCTGGTCCTGCCAGCGGTTCTCGCGAGGCCGGTCATGCCACCCTTGGCGAGGGCCACGGTCGTCGCAGCGTCCTCCACCTCTTTCTCCACCTCGGCCATAGCCCCGATCGTTGCGCTCGGGGCATCGACCGACATGGCCTTCTCACACGGCCCTGAGCTCTTGGCATTCGTTGGTGTTGTGGTATGGAGATCGTGGTACACACAGTACCGGCTGCCCTTGGACGACGCCGGCTGGTCCCTGTCGCGCTTCATGTTCGGCTCTGCTGCGAGCATGGCTGCTCCCTTGTGCTTCACATCCTTGGCCTTGGTTTTCTTCTCTTCTAGGTCTGCCGCTGGGAGCTCGAGAAGGGAGAGGTGTCCCTCCTCAGCCCTTGCGCACTTGGTCACCAGGTTGAACAACTCCAGAGACGTACACAGATCTTCATGGATCAATAGCTCCTCCTTCACCTTGACGTCACGGACGCCATCAGAGAATGCTGAGATGATGGCCTCCTCAGTCACCCTGAGAATCTAAAGGCAAGCGCTATTGAAGCGCTGGATGTACTTCTGCAAGGTTTCTTCGGGCTGCTTCTTGATGCGGCGCAGGTCACCCACGGCCGGCGGACGGTCGCGAGTGCCCTGGAAGTTGGCGATGAAGCGAGTGCGCATCTCATCCCAGGAGGAGATCATTCCAGGAGGCAGGTTTAGGAGCCAGGTGAGTGCGCCGTCCGTGAGTGCCATGGGAAACCAGTTCGCCATGACCTTTTCGTCCCCGTTGGCGGCTTCGATGCCCAGCTCGTAGAGCTGTAGGAACTCTGCGGGGTCGGCAGTGCCATCGTAGTGAGGAGGCAGGTCAGGTTTGAACTTGCCTAGCCAGGCGACACATCATAGCTCGGTGGTGAAGGCACGGACGCCTGCGGTGGCCGCCGGAGCTCTCTGCTGATGCGGGGCTTGCTCCTGGGGGTTCTCGCGCACCGCTGCCTGGAGCAGTGCGGGGTCTTGACGTGCTGGCGCAGGGATGCGGTCGTGGCGCACCGGTGCAGGGAGCACGCGTGCACCTTCTTGGGGATGAGGGATTTCTAGGCAGCTCCTTTCTTGTGGCGCGGGCGTCGGACATGGTGGATGTTATCCTGGGGCCACGCGCCTTGGAGCCAGGGTGCCTTCTTGGGGAGGAGGTGGTGGAGGTACCTCCTGATCTGCGCCTCCTGCGCAGGATGGAGGGCGATGCAGTGAGAGGGACGGCGTAGGGGAGCCCCCTGCGGCGCAGACGAGCTTGGTGATGCGAGCGAGCCACTCCTTGTAGAGGTCGTCGACAGGACGGTAGTGCAAGAGCTCACGCGCTAGGAGCAACGCGGCGTGTGCGTCCGTGGGGGCGCGACGGGCGTGGGACGACGAACCGGCTGGAGTCAGCGACGGGGTGGCGGTGCGGCCTTCCCGCTGCACCGAAGGATGCATCGACGTGGCCTGTTGCTTGTTCCCCGCCAGGCCGATGGCGGCGTTGGTGGTAGGCAGCGGGGAACGACGGGGACACCCACCGACGGGAGCCATCTGGGCAACGCGGGCGGCAAGAGCAGGCCGACGCTCGGCGCGAGCCCGATGAGCGTCAGCCATGGACACGACGGAAGATTGAACGTGAAACAACGGAAGAAAGATTCCGGCGCACCCCTACCTGGCGCGCCAAATGTCGGATGTTGGGTTCCGGCAGACCCTTAAGGTTCAAACTCTGGGGTGCGCACAAAGATCTTCCCCCTACCACTCCATGTCCGATCGCCTCGCGAGAATCTAAGCTAAAACGATGAACAACACATGGGACACAAGATTTATACCGGTTCGGGCCACCGTTGTGGTGTAATACCCTACTCCAGTGTGTGGTGTGGTGGATTGCCTCAGGGGCTGATGATGAACAGTACAAGGGAAGAACAGCCTCCCGAGAGGTGTTCTTGAACTGGTGCGATGAACTGCTTGGGTGAGTTCGATCGCCTCTTGGATGCCGATCAGATGCCCTATATTGTGGTGGCTATCCCTATATATATAGAGGCCCTGGTCCTCTTCCCAAATATTGAGCGGGAAGGGCGCCAACAACGGCCATTTCGAAGGGGAACATCTAGTACAAGTTATCCTGACTAAAGTTGGTCTTTGACTGCCAAAGGCACTGGCGATGACACCGTCCTGGGCTCCACGGTGACCTCCATCCTGCCACTCTGCTGGTCTTGGTCTCGTTGTACTGAAATGGTAACCTTTTCCTGATGCCTCGGTACTCCACGCCTGTGCTTTCCCCCTTTGCACCAAAGAGGAAACAAGGACACTGCGCAAGCCGGCGCCCGCCTGGCGCCCGCCTGGTCTCGATCGTCATGGCTTGCGTCACGAGCACCTCGCGAGGTACCCTGCCTTGATCTCTCCGCCTCCTCGCGAGCCTGCCTGGCGAGGCTGTTCCTGAGGAAGTCTTGTGTCGTCCGCCCCGCGAGGCTTGGCCCCTCATGAGGGTCTTGAATCTTGCGCTGATGAAGATGGGCCGCTCTGGGCCACCACTCAAGCCACGCCGCAGGCCGCAGGCAGGCAAGTCTGGGGACCCCTGTTCCCAGAATGCCGACAGGGTGGTTAATTCTTCTTCCACTAGGGCTTCAGACAGTGCCTCCAGGGCCAAGGATGCGGTCTTGTTTTCGGCACAGAGAGCCTTGTTCGGGTCGCTTGAGATTGTGATGATTCCGTTAGGGCCGAGCATTTTGAGCTTCATGTACCCGTAATGGGGTATGGCTTGAAAGCGTGAGAAGGCATCTCGATCGAGGATAGCATGATACCCACTATTAAAGGAGACCGCGTGGAAGAGTAACTCTTCGGATCTATAGTTCTCTGGTGTGCCGAACACCACATCCAGCTTGATTTTTTCTGAGCAGTGTGCTTCTCGACTTGGGATAATACCTCGAAAGGTGGTGTTACTTTGCTCGATGCGTGACCTATCCATCTTCATCTTATCGAGCGTGTCATCATAGATGAGGTTAAGTCCACTACCAGCGTCCATGAGCACTTTGGTTAGCCGGAAACCATCTACGATGGGGTTTAATACCAAGGCGGCGGGTGCTCAGACGGACCGAGCCTTTGGTTCTTCTTCGGCCGTAAAGGTTATTGCCGTGTCTTTCCATGGGCTCAGTTTGGTAACTTGATGGACTACGGCGAGGTTGCGTAGCGCCCATTTGCACCGGTTGTTAGAGGAAAAAGTCTCAAAGACTGCCAGGATGTTGAAGTTGTTCTTCTCTGGTGAATATCCTCCTATGGTTGTGGTGAGGATTGACTCCCCACTTTTTGCTACCCGTCAGAGTACCCAGCATGCTTGGAGGCTATGGGTTGAGACTGTGTGCAGAGTAGTATGGATCAGGCAGGGTTTGTCCAATAGTTCGTCAAGAATGGACCTATGTCCCGTGAAGGGCTTGTTCTTCCTACCCGCAGCCCGATTGTCGGGTGACCCGCGGGGGAATATTCTTTTAGCCCAGACTGCAGTCTGTGTTAATGTGGCGGGCTCCACTAGAGTTTTTTGGGCCCTCCATATGCTTTCCATTGCACAATACTTTTGTATTACCTTTGATAACTCCGTGAAGCTTTGTATGTGGTGGCGGTTGAGGGCATTCAATGTCCCTTCATCTGTGCAGTTACGGTGGAAGACTGAGACAACGTCATCGTCCAAACAGTCCTTGATCTTGTTTTTAACAAGCAGGAATCTGGCCCAGAAGTGGAGGACCGTTTCCTGGGGCTGCTGTCGTACATACATTAGGTCATATATATCTGGAGGACTGAGTTTCTTGGAGAGTATAGATTGTGGTGGGCGGGTGGATTGAATTTTGAATCGTGTCCCATGTTCATGTTTGAAGCTGGTATGGCTTTTGCAGTGACCGATTCTGGTCTGGCTAAGCGCGAGGGCTCTTGCGATCGTGCCGCTGAGTCGGAGTTCGGGGGGAGTAAAGTCCCTTCCTAAGGGGAAGCATCCGGCACTACAAAAAAATACACTTCCGTGATGATACATGTTTGTCATAGTAGGTCACGTTTTCTGTCATGCGTGTACATCCATGACGATTTTATGACAGAATCAAGATAGTCATACCTGTGCTGTCATAGAAGTGTTCCATGACATTACCAAAATTATCATCACGAAAGTGTCCACTTCCATGACGATAAATCACGCGTCATCGAAGTGCTTTCGTCAAGGGTGACCAACACGTGGCATCCACCGTAACGGAACGCTGTTAAGCTATTGGGTCCGGTTTTGGATCCGATAACCCGTTAAGAGCCCCGACCAATGGGGATTTTCCACGTGTAAAATCATCATTGGATGGAGGAAACACGTGTCGGCTCACCGTTGGGACAGATGTCATCCACTCATTGGACCGAAGGCGCCTATGATATGTCGACACGTGGCACGGCCCAACAGAGGACCATTCCTGTGAAAAGGCCGGCCCGTTTGACTTGGTCAAAAGGTGGTGCACCGGCCCACGGAAAACTTGTTAACGACATGTTCGCATATAGCCCATTTACCGCCCGCTAACCCAGGGCCCATTACGACCTATCCGAATTAGGCCCAGTAGCGTCATCTGGGTCGTCCAATTTGATTCTGGCCCATTTTAACTTCCGGCCCATGTATGGCCCATGATGTCTTTCGGCCCATATGAGGCCCTTTGTAACTCTTGGCCCATTAACGGCCCACAGTGAAACTGGCCCGTAATGAACAGTGCATCACTTTATACCCATTAACGGCCCATTATTCCATTGGGCCGTTTCCAGCCCATGTTATATTTTGGCCTTCTCAGGGCCCATTTATTCTTGGGCTCATTTCTAGTATTCGGTTACTTACGAACCGTTACTGTAATTTTCTACTTGTGGTCCAAATTCAGCCCGTGGTTACAGTCGGCCCGTTTGTGGCCCTTTAATACATTGGGCCCTTTTCGTAGCGTCATCAAATATGGCCGATTAATGACGGCCCGTTATGGTCGGCCCATGAACGAACGATTCCAACTCTAGCCCGTTTACGGCCATAATGCGGTATGTTATTGGCCAATGTTTGGCCAATCGATCATACGGCCCGTAGAAGGCCCATTCATGATACGGCCCATAGAAGGCTCATTGTGTGTATGGCCGGTAGAAGGCCCATTGTGTCTATGGCTTGTAGAAGGCCCATTGTTTCTACGCCCCATAGAAGGCCATTGTTTCTATGGCCCATAGAAGGCCCATTGTTTCTACGGCCCGTAGGAGGCCCAGTGTCACTACAGTAAATATGTAGCCCATGGTTATTGTGGCCTAGTTTTAAAAAATAGGTTATTGCAGCCACTAGCAAACCGTGGAAAAAGAAATGCACTCACTACAAGCAAACAATAAACAAGACAACACGGAAACAAATAAGCAAGCAACTTATGCTAGGCTATCACGGCTATTACACATATTACATCCATTGGGCATCAAAGTTCACCACCAGTGCAAATATAGGGAACAAAGCAGCATATCATATACACTGGTTGTCAAAGTTGGCGACCAGCGCAAATAAACGCCGTAGCAAAACAAGTGCAGAACTGAAACCACTTCAGAAGATCTCAAGAAACAATATCCTGGGTACCCATAATGCTGGCAAGATGCTTAGCAAGCTTACTAACTTTCTCTTGTCTGGCGCTTAAATCCTCTAGCGCTTGCTGTTGCACCAGAAAGTATGAATCTGAATTCTGAAGGGACTTCCTCAGTCCTTCAGCTTCCTGTTGCAGCACATCTGATCGATGTCTTTCAACTTGAAGTTGAGACTCAAGAAGACGAACTAATTCAGACAGCGAGTTCGAAGAGCTTGTGCCAGCAGTAGTGGCTAGTAACTCGAACACTACATCAAGACATGACTTTTGGGTTCTCTCACTGTCGTCAAGATAGTCTTTATCAGCTTTCCTGGAGACCAACAGGGATGTCTCACTATCTTGAACTTTATCTGCATTACTTCCTTTACCATTGCATAATGGGGTACTGTTCTCCAATATTTTGTCCGCATTCTAAAAGAGAAACAAGCAGACACATCACAGGTTTACAATGTTGTATATGAAACTCATTTTGGTAAATCAGTTCAGTAGTAAAGTGGAGAGGATAACAACATGAAACAAACATATATCTATGTACCATGGTCACTTTATGGTCTATATCATTCTAGTTTTTGTTGCCAAATCAAGATAGAGACATAGTTCAAATAATATTTGTTCAAGACAAAGCATAATAGACAGAATATAAGTTTGGGAAGCTATAGAGCAATAACAACACTTGTAGTGTGCATAATATGAGAACATAACTGTTTATTCAATTGAAACTGAAATCAACATAGAGCAAGTTACAACAGCAAACCAGTTAAAGAAACAGGTATAAAACATACCTGTTGCCCATTGGAGTTTCAATTCCATCCTTCAAATTTGAAAATAGTTGGTATGAGTAAATACAGTGATGCAAGAACAAAGGAGTATGAACCATAGCTACAAAACCTGACCTAAGAACAAATCTTCTTCTCCTTTAAGCATTGAGTTGGGATTCGGAGTGGTGGTCCTTGTGCTTTGGGCACTGCAGTTCCCTTACTAACTGCTCGTGTTTGGGTACTCTGTGGTGGAGACGGTGATGTGTCAACTGGAACTGGGTTACTATCTGCCGGGGTTGGGGTTAGAAGGAGTGTAGCTGGTTCTCTATCCAACTGGGTAGGGGTACAATCTGCGAGAGTCTGGGTTATGTGTGGTGGGGCTGGTTCTTGGGCAAGTACAACCATGGTTCTATCTGCATCAACTAGTAGCACTATATTTTCTGAAGACCGTGTTGTTACTCCCTTAGATACTGCCATCACTCTCTCCAATTCAAATGGCTGATAAAAAAGAAAAGTAATTGAAAGTATAGACATTGTATGATAGACAGGTGCAATGGATAGTGGGGAATAAAAGAGGGCATGAAATAATTCACATTTATGTTGTCTAACAAAACAGGATAGCATGACACAATTTCACATATATGATGGCTAACTAAACAGGATAGCATGCCACAATTTCACATTATGATGGCTAACTAAAAAAGATGGAAAGACATAGTTCAAAATATGATGACTATGTAAACATGATGACATGATATAATTATATAATGTGTTTATTAAATAGGTTGGCATGCCATAATTCACATACATGCCTCCTATGGAAACATGATAGCATGATATAATTCATGGATAGAATGGCATAATTCAAAATATGATGATTGTAAACACTAAACAGGATGAGATGATATAACTATATGATGTCTTTATTAAATGGGTTGCCATGCCATAATTCAGATAGATGCTGTGTATGTAAACATGATGGCATGATATAATTCAAATATATGATTTATATAGTAAGCAAGTAAGCAGATGGCAATCCATATATGATGTAAAAACTAAGCAATGCAAGACAACATGCATGACATGGGTAATATAACCCTGCCAAGTTTGAGCATAGACCTCAGGGGGGAAATACGACTGGTCATCAGTCTCTGAATCCTCCTTTGAGGAGCTCTCTGTAACCAGCAAGATGTCTGCTTCAGCAGGTAGCATTGTCTGCTCTGAATACCTTGTTTTCACTCCAGATACTTCAATCACCGCTTCAAATGGCTGATGCACAGGAAGAGTAGTTGAATATACAAATGTTGTCGACAAATGGAACACGTAATACAAAAAAATGATAGCATGATATAATTCACATACATGATGATTAGCTAAACATCATGGCATTGCATAATTCACATATATAATGCCTTTGCAACAAGATAGCATTGCATAGTTCACATATATAATGTCTTGCAACAAGATGGCAATGCATAATTCACATATATGGTAATTAGACACTAAACAAGTGGCCTTCACACAAAGCATGTCTAAACTAATCAAATGACATAGCAATGCAAGACACCATACACACGATATGAGCAACATAACACTGCCAAGTTAGAGCATACACCTCGGGGGGGGGGGGGAGGATAGGACTGGTCACTTTCTCTGAATCCTCCTCTGAGGAGCTATCCGTAACCAGCAAGATATGCGCTTCATCAGATAGCTTTGCTCAAAGACCTTGTTTTCACTCAAGAATTTTCCATCACAATGTCAAATGGATGATGCACACGAAAAGTAGTTGAATGTACTAACATTGTTGACAAATGTAATACGTAACGAAAAAATGGATGGCCTGATATAATTCACATATAAGATGACTGGATAAGCAGGATGGCATTGCAAAATTCACATATATGATGCCTGGCTAAACAAGATGGCGTTGCATAATTCACATAAATGATGAATAAACTAAACAGATGGCATTCACACAAAGGATGTCTAAACTAAGCAGATGACATATTTGATGTATAAAGAAAGCAATGCAAGGCATCATATGCATGATATAACCAATATCAGCATGCCAAGTTAGAGCGAAGACCTCAGGGGGTAAATAGGAGTGGTATTCTCCTTCTGAACCCCCCTCAGAACAGATATCTTCCTCTCGATTACAATTCGAAATGGGTGGAGGGGGTTGCCTTTGCGCCTAGCATGGAGCGACGTCTGCATGAAATTTTATTGCCACGCAAGGCTCGTCTCTTTTGCTCTACATGTTCAGTTCAATTGTTTACAATAACTGACATGCATAGGAATAAAACATAGTGAGAATATGTAAGGAGTGCGTGCAGAAATCCAGAGTGATGGTAGCAACCTGTGGATAGACCCAAAACCAATGGTAGCAGGCAGATAATGGCTCCAGTTAAAAAATACATATAATGGCTTCATTACTGTTTGTGTTGGTGTACAGAAGTACGGGCTCTGCTTCTGCACCCCTTTACATGTGCACGAGCAGTCAGAGCCACACCCACGGCCACAATAAGGAGGCAGGTGACAGAAGCCGAGGCCACAAGGCGATCAAGGCAACGCCAAGACAGAGATACGAAGGGCAAGAGGGTGAGGTGGACTCCCCCGGCAAGACCCTTGCCGGGGCAACTTGCCCAACCCCAGCGGAGCGTGCCACCCTTGAGCCTAAGGTTTCCAGCATCATCAACCACGTTGGAACCAGGGCTCAGGGGGCGCCTCCATGCTGGCATGCAGATCTTTGTGAAGACCATCAACACACAAGAACAGATGAAGACCAGAAGACGAGGCCTCTGGCAACATCCTTGCCGGGGACGACCGCAGTGCCACGGCAAGACCCTTGCCGGGGCCCCAGGTAAGAACCTTGCCGAAGACATCAGCGAGGCCACGGCTAGGCCCACGCACACCGAGACCCCATCATCGTTCCCATGCAGCTGCCAGCCCAGCCAGCCAGGCGGGCACCTGCATGGCGACGTGCAGTCCCGAGGCCAACTCAGCAAGCACCTCCGTGGTGGCATGCAGATCTTCGTGAAGATGCCACCACTGCACCACCTCAGCAGGCTGCCAGCCTACATGGTGCTGCCCGCCTCGCTGGCCTGGAAGCGCATCGAAGCAGGGCGAGGCGGCGATAAAGTGAGGGGATACCTCAGGGGTGCATTTAATGCATCTTGTCCCATAATGGCAAGATATAAACATAGCTACTGTACCCTTTCCACCTCTTGTGTGCCACTGTGGCACCTCCTTCGACTATAAAAGGATGCCCAAGGCGTACTGGAGAGGGATTTGGCTCTTTGGGGAAGTCACGCTCGATAGCTAGTTCAAGAACATCGATATACACACCAAAGCAGGACTAGGGTATTACGCGATCTCCGCGGCCCAAACCTGGGTAAACGACTTTTGTGCTGGCTCTTAGACCTGCTCTTCTCACAACCCCGCACCCGCCGACCACAGTAGGGATCCCATTGATCCCGTAGGTGTCGTTCCCACTGACATCTTTGGCGCTAGGTAGGGGGCGCAGTTGTGAAAATCTGGTCTAGCAGCTAGTCTAGCAGCTCTTCATCGCCATGGTTTCCAAGGAAAGAGGCGATTGAATGAGCGGCATCGTCTGCGGTGGAGCAAACACTCACGCAACGGCAGGAAAGCTAAGTCACGCAAAAACCTTGGGCAATTCTTTTTATATAAGGTTATTCTCCTTGGAGATCTTTCCCTCTGTATACGAAACCTACATGCAATGGGGCCCTTCCACTATCAGCAACGCCTTTGTTCTGTTTCGAGTCCGCTCAACAGTTCGAGTGGCCGCGTCAGGAGCGGTGACATAGCCTTCCGCTATTGGCAACGCTCTTGTTCTGTCTCGAGTCTGCTTGACAGCTCGAGCGGCCGTGCCGAAAACGGCAAGGTGGCTCGCCTGGCCGCACGCACACTCGGCAGGCTATCGGGGATCCGTCCTCGAGGTGCCGTGGCATGGGTTTACGCACCGGCAAGCCTACCCGATTAACATAGGGTGGACATCCAGAGAAGGATCAAATTGGAAAATAACATGCACTGTTTTAAGAGTACTGCAGGGTTATATTACATCAATTGTTGCTGCGGTTCTAACTAAAGATATGAATTGTCTTGGTTGTGAACCTGCAGCAGCAACAAGAAACTGGTGCCTAGTCTCGGTGCTAGCCTCCGGTCCTCTCGATTCCATCGACACGACTGATGATGGGCTTGATGCGCTCCCTGAGCGACGCGAGGTTCGTATCCTCCGACAAGCTCTCTAGCGTGGTGTCGAAGTCGAGGGTGGGGTGCCAGTATGCCACCTTGGTGAGAATCTTGCTCAGGGCATCCCAGCAAAGCTGACGGGCCTCCTTGGCCAGAGTGCTCGCCCAGTTAGAGCGGAACTGCTCCAGGGCCCCAAGGACGCCCTCGAAGAATAGGGTCAGCCTGGCGTTGGGGATGACGGTCGGCTCTGGGTTGTACCTCATGTCCGACATCCCCATGTCAGCCAGCTTCTCAGTGATCCTATTGGCGACATCGACGAGGCAGCTGATCCAAAGGTTCTCGCCCTTCGCGAAATCCTCGTGGTTTGTGGCATCATTCTTCCACAGCTGCCTCTCCGCCTCCAGGCTCTTGGTCAGGGTCTCCTCCCGGGCTTTGGCCTCCAAAAGCATCTTCTCAAGACCCTCCAGCTTTAGCTTCAGGTCCTAGATGGAGTCATTAGCGTGAGTGAGCAGCTCGTCCTTGTCGAAGACTGCGTCCTGCACCTCCGTCAAGGCACAACTGACCGTGTCCTTCTCCTTCGCCAGCTGCTTGGCCCTGTTCTTCAAGCTGTCCTGCTCCGCCTCCAGCTCCCTCACCTTGTCGCTGTGGGCCAGGGCTTGAGCATCAAGTGCGTCCTTGTGCTTCTGCTCCATCTCCTGGGTCTACTACACGACCCGATCCGCGACCTCCTCGTCCTTGCCATGGAGTGTGGCAGCGAGCGCCATCTCGCGAGCGACGAGGTCCTCCTCCTGGGAGTTCAGCCCGGCCTAGCGCTGGGACCGGGCGGCCTCAGCCTTGGCGTCCTCTTCCCTCGCTGCCTCCTGGGCCTTCTCGATGTCGGCTTGCTTCAAGAGGAGCTCCCACCGACGCTTGACCAATTGGCCTTAAGCAGCCTTCAGCTCCTCGTGGGCCTGGCTGCACTAGGCCTGCGCCTCGGCAACGCGCTCCTCGAGGTTTGCCTCCACCTTGCCCACCGCCACCTGCCTGGACTTTTCCTTGTCCAGTCGAGCGCGATGGAGCGCCTAGAGCTTCCAGAAGCTGGCGCCCATGGCCCGAAGAAGCTGCTCCTCCTAGGTACCACCGCCACCGGCGCTCGGATCATCGACAACCTCGAGCTCGGCGGCGGCGAGCACCTCGTCATCGAACACCTCCCCCTCGGCCGGTGCCCTGGTGCTCGCCGTCCTTGGAAGGTGGACGAACAGGTCATCACCCACCCTCAGGTACCTGCTCAAGCCAGAGGCAGCAGAGGAGGTGGGTTGATCGTTGACTACCTCCTCCTCGGCAGCGGCCTTGCCGGCCTCCTCGACGGCACCCCTGCTGGGCTCCCCGGCAGGCCCCTTGTCGGCCTCCTCGGCGATGCCCTTGTTGGCCTCCTTGGCAGTACCCTTGCTGACCTCCTCGGCGGCAGCCTCCTCGGTCCCCCCAGCAGGTCACTTGGCAGTGTCCTCGGCGGCGGTCTCAGCAGCCTCCTTGGCGGCAACCTTGTCGGCATCGGCCACGGCGTCCTGGGCGACCTTCGTGATTATGGTGTCAGTTTCCTCCTGGTCCACCGGGGGGGTCTGGATGCCGAAGGGGGGGGGATGAGGTGAGGCTAAGATCAAGAAAAAATAAGAAGAGGGAAAAGCAGGAACTGAAAGTGTCGGTGGAGAACGACACCTATGGGATCACAAGAATCCCTACTATGGTTGCGGGGCACGAGGTGGTGAGAAGAGAGGGATCAGCAATCAGCACAAACACTCAGGTCATTTACCCAGGTTCGGGCCGCGAGGATGCGTAATACCCTAGTCCTTCTTTTGTTTGTATATCTGTGTTCTTGGAGTTCTTGAGCTAGCTACAGTGGGTGTAACTTGTCCAAGAGTCTGAATCCTTCTCCTGGATGCCTGTGGCCTCCTTTTATAGGCAAGGGGATCGCCACAGTGGCACACAGGAGGTGGCATCTGGGTACTGTCGTTAAGCCTATCGCTTGCCATTATGGGAGAAGACGCATTTAATGCGCCTCTGACGTGTCCGCTTCACTTTACCGCCGCTTCGCCTTGCCTTGACACGCGCCTGGGCCAGCGAGGCGGTCAGCGCCATGTAGGCTGGCTGGCTACTTAGGTGGTGCGGTGGTAGGGCCTTCATGAAGATTTGCATGCCGCCACGTAGGCATGCGCTGAGTTGGCTTGAAGCCTCGTGCCGACACGTAGGCGCCTGCCTAACTGGTGGGATGGCAGCTACATGGGAGCAGTGGTGGAAACTTGGCGGGTATGGGCCTGGCTGTGGCCTCGCGGATGTCCTCGGCAAGGGCCTTGCTGGGGCCCCATCAAGGGTCTTGTCGTGGCGTTGTGGTCGTCCCCGGCAAGGATCTTCCCGGGGGTCTTGTGGGTTTCCTTGGCAAGGGTCTTGCCGAGGTTCGTCGCTTTCCAATCCTCTTCTGATTTGGAGTGTTTCTTGTCTTCACGAAGATCTGCCTGTCATCATGGAGGAGCTTCCCGAGCCCAGGTCCCAACGTGGTTGGCGGTGTTGGAAAAACTGGGGCTCAAGGGTGGCACGCTCCGCTGGCGTTGGGTGAGCTGCCCCGGCAAGGTCCTTGCCGGGGCCGTGGAGGCCGCCCCGGCAAGGGTCTTGCCAGGGGAAACCACCTCGCCTTCTCGCTCTTTATGCCTCTGTCTTGGCATTGCTTTGGTCATCTTGCGGCTTTCATTCCCTGTCCCTGCTCTGCTTAAGCGTGGCCGCAGGTGCAGCTCTGACTGCACGTGCACAAGTAAGGGGTACAAAGGAGCGCCCCTACTTTAGTACACCGACAGGAGCCCCCAGGCCTGGGCCACACATAAGCGCAACACGTTGTTGGGCTAGGCCCAAAAACGATGCGCGGGCAGGCGGGGCCGTTTTATTTGAGGTGATTTTTTTGCCCGCTGCATTCTCCCATGACCCGCGTTGCACGCGTGACGTGGGGGTCGCGCGTGCGTGTGATCGAAGCATGCTTGCGTCATCCTGCGGTGAACATTAATGAGGCAGCTTGTGTGTCCCTTCGAGACCGCATTACTCTCCTTGCCTGGGAACCGTCGCTCCACGCGTCCCATTACGCCCGTCCCTTGTGCCACGTACGCCGCATGCACGACGCATGTTGAATGACAGGCATACGGAATACGGGAAGACATGCACACCTTCAATTGGGCGGGGAGGGCGGTCGACGGCCTCACCCGCTATCACCTTAATGAGACGGATTGGCTGAGAGGGGCGGCCGAGCCCCGACCCAGTCCCTTTATAAGGAGCGGAGCGGGAGGGATGGCGCCTCTCAGTCCTTCGCCACCTGCCTCTCCCCATCCCTGCTCCTTCCTCCCTTCCGTCAAGGCGAGAGGGTGCGCTGATGCTTCGTCGGTGGCGGCGAGGGTCTTTGCTCGACAACATGTCGCTCCTCCCCAAGAGCCCGTGGCGGCGGAGCCAGCCACGAGGGAAAGGGGGAGGGGACGAGGCCAAGGCCGCCATGGTGCTCGGGGAAGAGGAGGATGGGGCGGCGCATCGGCCTCGCCTCCACCAACAGTCCTTCCCCCAATGGAGGGCCACGTCGGGGACAACCCTTGTGAGTTCTTCATCAGGATGCACCAGCCGGTGCGCCGTCGTCTTTGTCTCCCGACCCCATTTGCTCGGGAGATGGAGCTTGACCCACCGCAGGCGCTGAGGCTGCACATGAGGGGCTGCGGGAATAGAAGCACATGGGCCAACGTCGACTACCCAGCCGCTCACGTCATGTATCTTCGCCGCGGATGGAAGACTTTTGCTCGCATACACAACTTGACGGCGGGGCTCATTCTCTACTTTAAGTTAATGGAGAATGGCCTCCTCTCCGTTAAGGTCTTCGGCGACTTCGGAACTCGCCTGAAGTGTTGCATGGAGAGCTCCTTGGATGACGAAGACTCGTCCTCAAGTGAGAGTGACGAGGAGGACAGCGGCATCGACAATGAGGGTAGCAGGCAAGAGGATGACGGGTCCGACTAGGTGTCGGACCCGCCGCCCCGGGGCGGTGCCGGCAGCAGCTGCATCTGCACCAGGCTCCTTCTCCCGGTGGAGCCGGCTCCTTGAACTTCTGAGGGTCGCCTCCTTGGGCGGCTAGCGTGGGAAGGCCGGAGAAGGCGAAGAAGGCGGGTGTCGGACCGTCAAGTCGGAGTATGATGGCACCGACGCCTTCGTAGCGTATTGATGGACCACTGCCTCATCTTCCAGCTCTTCCTCCAACACCACCACCGCCAGACCTCTCCCAGGCGGCCGCCGACATGTTCTCTTGGCACCTTCTGCTGCTCGTACCTTGCCTAGGCGCTCCTTCTGCCCTTTTGCCTTCTTGTTCCATTTCCTGAGGAGAGGGACAAGAAAGGGATTACGGGCACCTTATCTTTTTTTAGCTTGTAAGCCTGAGGAGAGGGACAAGAAAGGGATTACGGAACCCAACGAGGAGCATACGGAAATGACAAGCGGTATTCAGTAAGGTATTCTCTGCAAGCACTGAAATTGTAGGTAATAGATAGTTTTGTGATAGGATAATTTGTAAGGAGTAACAAGCAAAGAAAGTAAATAAAGTGCAGCAAGGTGGCCTGATCCTTTTTGTAGCAAAGGACAAGCCTGGACAATTTCTTATAATGAGAAAAGGGCTCCCGAGGACACATGGGAATTATTGTGAAGCTAGTTTCATCACGCTCATATGATTCACGTTCGTTACTTTGATAATTTGATATGTGGGTGGACCGGTGCTTGGGTACTGCCCTTTCTTGGACAATCATCCCACTTATGATTAACCCCTATTTCAAGCATCCGTAACTACAAAAGAAGTATTACGGTAAACCTAACCATAGCATGAAACTAGTGGATCCAAATCAGCCCCTTACTAAGCAACGCATAAACTAGGGTTTAAGCTTCTGTCACTCTAGCAACCCATCATCTACTTGTTACTTCCCAATGCCTTCCTCTAGGACCAAATAATGGTGAAGTTTGATGTAGTCGACGTTCACATAACACCACTAGAGGAGAGACAACATACATCTCATGAAAATATCGAACGAATACCAAATTCACATGACTACTAATAGCAAGACTTCACCCATGTCCTCAGGAACAAACGTAACTACTCACAGAGCATATTCATGTTCATGATCAGAGGAGTATTAATATGCATTAAGGATCTGAACATATGATCTTCCAGCAAGTAAACCAATTAGCATCAACTACAAAGAGTAATCAACACTACTAGCAACCCACATGTACCAATTTGTGGTTTTGATACAAGATTGGATATAAGAGATGAACTAGGGTTTTTAGAGGAGATGGTGCTGGTGAAGAAGTTAATGGAGATTGACCCTCTCCCGATAAGAGGATCATTGGTGATGACGATGGTGATGATTTCCCCCTCTCGGAGGGAAGTTTCCCCGGCAGAACAGCTCCGCCGGAGCCCTAGATTGGTTCCGCCAAGGTTCCGCCAAGGTTCCGCCTCTTGCCAGCGGAGTTTCGTCCCGTAAGTTTGCTTATGATTTTTTCCAGGGTAAAAGCCTTCATATAGCAGAAGATGGGCACCGGAGGGCCAACAGGGGGCCCACGAGAGAGGGGGGCGCACCCAGTAGGGGGGGGGGGCGCCCCCACCCTCGGGGCCAGGGTGTGGGCCCCCTCTGGTACTTTCTTTGCTCAATAATTCTTATTAATTCCAAAAATGACTTTCGTGGAGTTTGATGACTTTTGGAGCTGTGCACAATAGGTTTCCAATATTGGCTCCTTTTCCAGCCAGAATTCCAGCTGCCGGCATTCTCCCTCTCCATGATAAACCTTGTGAAATAAGAGAGAATAGCCATAAGTATTGTGACATAACGTGTAATAACAGCCCATAATGCAATAAATATCGATATAAAAGCATGATGCAAAATGGACGTATCACCACGCCTTATGGGTAAAACTTGCGAAGATGCTCGATGTTCCAGGAGTTGCTCACTGGAATGGCATCTTCGATCTCCAGGCGGACTGCGCCAGGCCTGGTGACTCGTGTTACCCGATAAGGGCCTTCCCACTTTGGCGTCAACTTGTTGGAACCGACTAAACGCGCCGAAGAACAAGGTCGCCTTCCTCAAAGCTTCGGGCATGAACCTTGCGGCTATGGTAGCGGCACAAGGCTTGCTGGTAGCATGCTGCTCTCATAGCTGCCCGAAGACGATCTTCCTCGAGGAGCCTTGCGTCATCTTGCCGCAATCACTCTTGATCAAGCTCATCATAAGCGAGCACTCGAAGTGACCCGTATATGATTTCTGTGGGGAGAACTTCTTCTGCCCCGTAAACCAGGGCAAAGGGTGTCTGGCCGGCGACTCGATTTGGCGTTGTTCTAATCAACCAAAGAACCACCGGTAACTCATCAATCCAGCGCCTCCCACTCTTGTGCAGCCTGTCAAAAGTCTTTATCCTCAGTCCATGTAGCACTTCAGCATTTGCCCTCTCTGCTTGGCCGTTGCTCCATGGGTGTGCCACGGAAGCAAAACAGACCTTTCTGCCGAGGTCTTCAATATACTACATGAAGGTGTGGCTTGTGAACTGCGTGCCGTTGTCAGTGATGATTCTGTTCGGCACACCAAAGTGGCAAACTAGCCCCTTGAAGAATTTGACGGCTGACTGTGCGGTCACCTTCCTCACTGCTTCCACCTCCGGCCACTTTGTGAACTTGTCGATTGCAACGTACAAGTACTCAAAGCCCTTGACGGCATGGGGAAAAGGGCCCAGTATGTCGAGCCCCTAGACCGAGAATGGCCAGGAGAGAGGGATTGTCTGCAAGGCTTGAGCCGGTTGATGAAGCTTCTTCGAATGGAACTGGCATGCTTCACACTTGGTTACTAGTGCCGTCGCATCCTGGAGGGCAGTGGGCCAGAAGAAACCTTGCCAACAAGGGCCCTTGACCCTATGTGGGAGCCACATATGCCTCCATGTATCTCTGCCAACAGCTCCAGTCCTTCTTCCTAGGAGATGCACTTCATTTTCACTCCATTCTGTCTTTTTCTGTACAGAATGTTGTCAATGAACTGGTACAGAGCAGACCGGCGGGCTACTTTCTCTGTTTCTTCCTGCTCCCCAGGAAGCTCCCCTATTTGGAGGAATTGGATGGTATGCTGCGCCCATGCTGGAGCCAGTGGCTCGACGGCAAGGACCAAAGGCATTTCTACCGCCGTGGGAACGGTTGCCTCCATGGCAAGGGCTTGGCGCCCCACCGGAGTCGGTTATCCCACGACAGGCTCAGCGTCCATGGCAACTCCTCCACCGGTGGCTGCAGGGAGCTCGGTACGGAAGTACTTTTCAGGGCCGGACTTCCTTCGCTTACTCTGCTCTGTTGATGGCTCAACGGATGGCTGAGTTAACCGAAGCACAAAGGTACCTAGTTCCACATGTAGCTTGAGGGCAGCGCACTTTGACAGGTAGTCGGTGATGTCGTTCTCCACTCGAGGGACATGCTCTGCCTGTATACCGTCAAAGCGCTCCTCCAGTTTCCTCACTTCCTCCACGTAGGCTTCCATCAACGGGCTCTGATAGTCCTTGTTGATATGCCCGACGACAAGCTGCGAATCGCCCCTAACAATGAGCATCTTGACTCTGAGGTCTGCCACGATCCTGAGACCAGCAAGCAATCCCTCGTACTCAGTAGTGTTGTTCGTCAACATCTCCCTGTGCAAGTGCATTTGGATCACGTACTTGAGGTGCTCTCTGGTAGGTGCGACGAGCAGCACACCAGCACCGACGCCTTGTAGAGAAAAGGCCCCATCAAAGTACATAATCCAGTTGCGACTCGTTACCTTGCCGGGGAGAGTGGTCTCCTGGATCTCTTCGTCGGGTGTCGAGGTCCATTCAGCAATGAACTCCACCAAAACTCTGCTCTGAATCGTCGAGGTGCTTTTGAACTTCAAACCAAAACTTGACAGCTCTAAGGCCCATTCTACAATCCTCCCCATTGCATCTGGGTTATGCAGTCTCTGTTGCAACGGAAGGCGGGTGACAACGGTGATCTTGTGTGCTTGGAAGTAATGATGCAACTTCCTCGAGGCCATAAGGAGGCCGAAGAGCAATTTCTGCACACGGAGTACCTCGACCTAGCCCCCTGCAAGAGGGAGCTAACGAAGTAAACTGGGTGCTGCACCTTCTTCTTCTTCTGCACCAATTCACCTAGTCGCGCGGGCCCTATCCCACTAGTGTCAGTCCTTACCGGGGGCTCAGTCTTGCCGGGATCAAGCTCTGCCGTGGAGGGTTATGGCTCGCCATCCGTCAACTCTGCCGTTGCTGCCGCCTCTTTGTCGACCTCCCTCTGCGCCACCAGCGCGGCGCTAACCACTTGATTTGTTGCCGCTAAGTACAACATCAATGGTTCTTGTGGTTTAGGCGCAACCAGCACTAGCGTAGAGGAGAGGTATTTCTTTAAATCCTGCAGCGCTGCCTCGGCATGTGGGGTCCACTCCATTGGGCCCGCCTTCTTCAAGATCTTGAAAAAGGGAAGGGCACGCTCAGCGGACTTGGAGATGAATCTGCTCATGGCGGCAACGCAGCCAGTAAGCTGACGCACGTCCTTGATCTGCTTAGGTGCCTCAATCTGCTCGATGGCCTTGATCTTGTCTGGGTTTGCCTCAATCCCATGCTGTGACACAAAGAACCCGAGAAGCTTGCCGGACGGGACACCGAAGACACACTTCTCAGGGTTCAGCTTGAGGTTGATCTTGTGCAGGTTTGCAAACGTTTCCTCCAGATCTTGCACAAGTGTTGCTTTGTCCTTGGTTTTGACCACTATATCATTCATATAAGCTTCCATATTTCAATGAAGCTGGGGCTCAAAACCAATTTGGACTGCCCTTGCAAAAGTCGAGCCGGCACTCTTCAACCCAAAAGGCATCCGTAAAAAGCAATATGTACCACATGGGGTGATGAATGTTGTCTTCTCCTCATCTTCTCTTTCACGAAGATCTGGTGGTACCCTGAGTAGACGTCGAGGAATGATAGTAGGTCACACTCGGCCGTGGAGTCAACAATCTGGTTGATGTGCGGTAACGGGAAAGGATCCTTTGGACAAGCTTTATTGATATCTGTGTAATCAATACACAGCCTCCACTTCGGTTTGCCTTGCGCACCACTACCGGATTGGCCAGCCACGTCGGATGGAGCACCCCTCTTACCAAGCCTGCCGCCTCTAGCTTCCTGATCTCTTCCATGATGAACTCCTGCCTCTCCAGAGCTTGCTTCCCGACCTTCTGCTTGACGGGCCGTGCATGAGGACAGACAGCAAGATGGTGCTCAATCACTTCCCTGGGAACGTCGGGGATGTCGGATGCTTTCCATGCAAATACATCAACATTCGATCGCAGGAAAGTGACGAGCTCGCTTTCCTATTTGCCATCGAGGGTGGAGCTTATGGTGAAAGCTCCTCCCGTGCCGTCCTCCTTGACGGACACCTTCTTGGTCTCTGGTGGTGCAGCTCTGGACTTCTTGCTCTTGCCGGTGGAGCTCTCTGGCACGTCCTCGACGGGAGCGCAACACCCCAAAGAGGTGCGCTTGCCGGAGTGGGTGCGAAGAGTCTCGTCGGTCTTCTTCCCTCCCGGGGCTTCAACGATAGGAGGAAGTGCCTTGGCGGCAGCTGCTGCAACCGCTTCCTGGTAGAGTTGGTCAGCGCAAATCAACGCTTCTTTCTTGTTGGAGGGGACGATGATGATGTTCATCGGCCCGGTCATCTTCAGCGTGTTGTAGGCATAGTGAGAAGCCTCCATGAACTTGGCCCGCACCGGGCGGCCGAGGATCCCATCGTATGGCAAGGGGATCTCGGCTACATCGAAGACAATCCTCTCCGTCCTGTAGTTCAACTCACCTCCAAATGTTAGGTCAGTGTGACCTTTCCTTCGACTGGCTCCTCCCCGGGTTGAACCCTTGAAACGTGCCCGTCTCCTCGAGGTCTCCATCAGGGATCTGTAGCCTCCTGATCACAACAGGTGAGATCAAGTTCGGACCGGCCGCGCCGTCAACTAGCATCTTTTATATAAGGTTATTCTCCTTGGAGATCTTTCCCTCTGTATACGAAACCTGCACGCAATGGGGCCCTTCCACTATCAGCAACGCCTTTGTTCTGTTTCGAGTCCGCTCAACAGTTCGAGTGGCCGCGTCAGGAGCGGTGACATAGCCTTCCGCTATTGGCAACGCTCTTGTTCTGTCTCGAGTCTGCTTGACAGCTCGAGCGGCCGTGCCGAAAACGGCAAGGTGGCTCGCCTGGCCGCACGCACACTCGGCAGGCTATCGGGGATCCGTCCTCGAGGTGCCGTGGCATGGGTTTACGCACCGGCAAGCCTACCCGATTAACATAGGGTGGACATCCAGAGAAGGATCAAATTGGAAAATAACATGCACTGTTTTAAGAGTACTGCAGGGTTATATTACATCAATTGTTGCTGCGGTTCTAACTAAAGATATGAATTGTCTTGGTTGTGAACCTGCAGCAGCAACAAGAAACTGGTGCCTAGTCTCGGTGCTAGCCTCCGGTCCTCTCGATTCCATCGACACGACTGATGATGGGCTTGATGCGCTCCCTGAGCGACGCGAGGTTCGTATCCTCCGACAAGCTCTCTAGCGCGGTGTCGAAGTCGAGGGTGGGGTGCCAGTATGCCACCTTGGTGAGAATCTTGCTCAGGGCATCCCAGCAAAGCTGACGGGCCTCCTTGGCCAGAGTGCTCGCCCAGTTAGAGCGGAACTGCTCCAGGGCCCCAAGGACGCCCTCGAAGAACAGGGTCAGTCTGGCGTTGGGGATGACGGTCGGCTCTGGGTTGTACCTCATGTCCGACATCCCCATGTCAGCCAGCTTCTCGGTGATCCTATTGGCGACGTCGACGAGGCAGCTGATCCAAAGGTTCTCGCCCTTCGCGAAATCCTCGTGGTTTGTGGCATCATTCTTCCACAGCTGCCTCTCCGCCTCCAGGCTCTTGGTCAGGGTCTCCTCCCGGGCTTTGGCCTCCAAAAGCATCTGCTCAAGACCCTCCAGCTTTAGCTTCAGGTCCTAGATGGAGTCATTAGCGTGAGTGAGCAGCTCGTCCTTGTCGAAGACTGCGTCCTGCACCTCCGTCAAGGCACAACTGACCGTGTCCTTCTCCTTCGCCAGCTGCTTGGCCCTGTTCTTCAAGCTGTCCTGCTCCGCCTCCAGCTCCCTCACCTTTTCGCTGTGGGCCAGGGCTTGAGCATCAAGTGCGTCCTTGTGCTTCTGCTCCATCTCCTGGGTCTACTACGCGACGCGATCCGCGACCTCCTCGTCCTTGCCATGGAGTGTGGCAGCGAGCGCCATCTCGCGAGCGACGAGGTCCTCCTCCTGGGAGTTCAGCCCGGCCTAGCGCTGATACCGGGCGGCCTCAGCCTTGGCGTCCTCTTCCCTCGCTGCCTCCTGGGCCTTCTCGATGTCGGCTTGCTTCAAGAGGAGCTCCCACCGACGCTCGACCAATTGGCCTTAAGCAGCCTTCAGCTCCTCGTGGGCCTGGCTGCACTAGGCCTGCGCCTCGGCAACGCGCTCCTCGAGGTTTGCCTCCACCTTGCCCACCGCCACCTGCCTGGACTTTTCCTTGTCCAGTCGAGCGCGATGGAGCGCCTGGAGCTTCCAGAAGCTGGCGCCCATGGCCCGAAGAAGCTGCTCCTCCTAGGTACCACCGCCACCGGCGCTCGGATCATCGACAACCTCGAGCCCGGCGGCGGCGAGCACCTCGTCATCGAACACCTCCCCCTCGGCCGGTGCCCTGGTGCTCGCCGTCCTTGGAAGGTGGACGAACAGGTCATCACCCACCCTCAGGTACCTGCTCAAGCCAAAGGCAGCAGAGGAGGTGGGTTGATCGTTGACTACCTCCTCCTCGGCAGCGGCCTTGCCGGCCTCCTCGACGGCACCCCTGCTGGGCTCCCCGGCAGGCCCCTTGTCGGCCTCCTCGGTGATGCCCTTGTTGGCCTCCTTGGCAGTACCCTTGCTGACCTCCTCGGCGGCAGCCTCCTCGGTCCCCCCAACAGGTCACTTGGCAGTGTCCTCGGCGGCGGTCTCAGCAGCCTCCTTGGCGGCAACCTTGTCGGCATCGGCCACGGCGTCCTGGGCGACCTTCGTGATGATGGTGTCAGTTTCCTCC
>NC_041381.1:137236154-137266240 GCF_002162155.2 Triticum dicoccoides
TTTACCCAGGTTCGGGCCGCGAGGATGCGTAATACCCTAGTCCTTCTTTTGTTTGTATATCTGTGTTCTTGGAGTTCTTGAGCTAGCTACAGTGGGTGTAACTTGTCCAAGAGTCTGAATCCTTCTCCTGGATGCCTGTGGCCTCCTTTTATAGGCAAGGGGATCGCCACAGTGGCACACAGGAGGTGGCATCTGGGTACTGTCGTTAAGCCTATCGCTTGCCATTATGGGAGAAGACGCATTTAATGCGCCTCTGACGTGTCCGCTTCACTTTACCGCCGCTTCGCCTTGCCTTGACACGCGCCTGGGCCAGCGAGGCGGTCAGCGCCATGTAGGCTGGCTGGCTACTTAGGTGGTGCGGTGGTAGGGCCTTCATGAAGATTTGCATGCCGCCACGTAGGCATGCGCTGAGTTGGCTTGAAGCCTCGTGCCGACACGTAGGCGCCTGCCTAACTGGTGGGATGGCAGCTACATGGGAGCAGTGGTGGAAACTTGGCGGGTATGGGCCTGGCTGTGGCCTCGCGGATGTCCTCGGCAAGGGCCTTGCTGGGGCCCCATCAAGGGTCTTGTCGTGGCGTTGTGGTCGTCCCCGGCAAGGATCTTCCCGGGGGTCTTGTGGGTTTCCTTGGCAAGGGTCTTGCCGAGGTTCGTCGCTTTCCAATCCTCTTCTGATTTGGAGTGTTTCTTGTCTTCACGAAGATCTGCCTGTCATCATGGAGGAGCTTCCCGAGCCCAGGTCCCAACGTGGTTGGCGGTGTTGGAAAAACTGGGGCTCAAGGGTGGCACGCTCCGCTGGCGTTGGGTGAGCTGCCCCGGCAAGGTCCTTGCCGGGGCCGTGGAGGCCGCCCCGGCAAGGGTCTTGCCAGGGGAAACCACCTCGCCTTCTCGCTCTTTATGCCTCTGTCTTGGCATTGCTTTGGTCATCTTGCGGCTTTCATTCCCTGTCCCTGCTCTGCTTAAGCGTGGCCGCAGGTGCAGCTCTGACTGCACGTGCACAAGTAAGGGGTACAAAGGAGCGCCCCTACTTTAGTACACCGACAGGAGCCCCCAGGCCTGGGCCACACATAAGCGCAACGCGTTGTTGGGCTAGGCCCAAAAACGATGCGCGGGCAGGCGGGGCCGTTTTATTTGAGGTGATTTTTTTGCCCGCTGCATTCTCCCACGACCCGCGTTGCACGCGTGACGTGGGGGTCGCGCGTGCGTGTGATCGAAGCATGCTTGCGTAATCCTGCGGTGAACATTAATGAGGCAGCTTGTGTGTCCCTTCGAGACCGCATTACTCTCCTTGCCTGGGAACCGTCGCTCCACGCGTCCCATTACGCCCGTCCCTTGTGCCACGTACGCCGCATGCACGACGCATGTCGAATGACAGGCATACGGAATACGGGAAGACATGCACACCTTCAATTGGGCGGGGAGGGCGGTCGACGGCCTCACCCGCTATCACCTTAATGAGACGGATTGGCTGAGAGGGGCGGCCGAGCCCCGACCCAGTCCCTTTATAAGGAGCGGAGCGGGAGGGATGGCGCCTCTCAGTCCTTCGCCACCTGCCTCTCCCCATCCCTGCTCCTTCCTCCCTTCCGTCAAGGCGAGAGGGTGCGCTGATGCTTCGTCGGTGGCGGCGAGGGTCTCTGCTCGACAACACGTCGCTCCTCCCCAAGAGCCCGTGGCGGCGGAGCCAGCCGCGAGGGAAAGGGGGAGGGGACGAGGCCAAGGCCGCCATGGTGCTCGGGGAAGAGGAGGATGGGGCGGCGCATCGGCCTCGCCTCCACCAGCAGTCCTTCCCCTAATGGAGGGCCACGTCGGGGACAACCCTTGTGAGTTCTTCATCAGGATGCACCAGCCGGTGCGCCGTCGTCTTTGTCTCCCGACCCCATTTGCTCGGGAGATGGAGCTTGACCCACCGCAGGCGCTGAGGCTGCACATGAGGGGCTGCGGGAATAGCAGCACATGGGCCAACGTCGACTACCCAGCCGCTCACGTCATGTATCTTCGCCGCGGATGAAAGACTTTTGCTCGCATACACAACTTGACGGCGGGGCTCATTCTCTACTTTAAGTTAATGGAGAATGGCCTCCTCTCCGTTAAGGTCTTCGGCGACTTCTGAACTCGCCTGAAGTGTTGCATGGAGAGCTCCTTGGATGACGAAGACTCGTCCTCAAGTGAGAGTGACGAGGAGGACAGCGGCATCGACAATGAGGGTAGCAGGCAAGAGGATGACGGGTCCGACTAGGTGTCGGACCCGCCGCCCCGGGGCGGTGCCGGCAGCAGCAGCATCTGCACCAGGCTCCTTCTCCCGTTGGAGCCGGCTCCTTGAACTTCTCAGGGTCGCCTCCTTGGGCGGCTAGCGTGGGAAGGCCGGAGAAGGCGAAGAAGGCGGGTGGCGGACCATCAAGTCGGAGTATGATGGCACCGACGCCTTCGTAGCGTATTGACGGACCACTGCCTCATCTTCCAGCTCTTCCTCCAACACCACCACCGCCAGACCTCTCCCAGGCGGCCGCCGACATGTTCTCTTGGCACCTTCTGCTGCTCGTACCTTGCCTAGGCGCTCCTTCTGCCCTTTTGCCTTCTTGTTCCATTTCCTGAGGAGAGGGACAAGAAAGGGATTACGGGCACCTTATCTTTTTTTAGCTTGTAAGCCTGAGGAGAGGGACAAGAAAGGGATTACGGAACCCAACGAGGAGCAGAAGGAAATGACAAGCGGTATTCACTAAGGTATTCTCTGCAAGCACTGAAATTGTAGGTAATAGATAGTTTTGTGATAGGATAATTTGTAACGAGTAACAAGCAAAGAAAGTAAATAAAGTGCAGCAAGGTGGCCCGATCCTTTTCGTAGCAAAGGACAAGCCTGGACAATTTCTTATAATGAGAAAAGGGCTCCCGAGGACACATGGGAATTATTGTGAAGCTAGTTTCATCACGCTCATATGATTCGCGTTCGTTACTTTGATAATTTGATATGTGGGTGGACCGGTGCTTGGGTACTGCCCTTTCTTGGACAAGCATCCCACTTATGATTAACCCCTATTTCAAGCATCCGTAACTACAAAAGAAGTATTACGGTAAACCTAACCATAGCATGAAACTAGTGGATCCAAATCAGCCCCTTACTAAGCAACGCATAAACTAGGGTTTAAGCTTCTGTCACTCTAGCAACCCATCATCTACTTGTTACTTCCCAATGCCTTCCTCTAGGACCAAATAATGGCGAAGTTTGATGTAGTCGACGTTCACATAACACCACTAGAGGAGAGACAACATACATCTCATGAAAATATCGAACGAATACCAAATTCACATGACTACTAATAGCAAGACTTCACCCATGTCCTCAGGAACAAACGTAACTACTCACAGAGCATATTCATGTTCATGATCAGAGGAGTATTAATATGCATTAAGGATCTGAACATATGATCTTCCAGCAAGTAAACCAATTAGCATCAACTACAAAGAGTAATCAACACTACTAGCAACCCACATGTACCAATTTGTGGTTTTGATACAAGATTGGATATAAGAGATGAACTAGGGTTTTTAGAGGAGATGGTGCTGGTGAAGAAGTTAATGGAGATTGACCCTCTCCCGATAAGAGGATCATTGGTGATGACGATGGTGATGATTTCCCCCTCTCGGAGGGAAGTTTCCCCGGCAGAACAGCTCCGCCGGAGCCCTAGATTGGTTCCGCCAAGGTTCCGCCAAGGTTCCGCCTCGTGCCAGCGGAGTTTCGTCCCGTAAGTTTGCTTATGATTTTTTCCAGGGTAAAAGCCTTCATATAGAAGAAGATGGGCACCGGAGGGCCAACAGGGGGCCCACGAGAGAGGGGGGCGCACCCAGTAGGGGGGGGGGCCCACCCTCGGGGCCAGGGTGTGGGCCCCCTCTGGTACTTTCTTTGCTCAATAATTCTTATTAATTCCAAAAATGACTTTCGTGGAGTTTGATGACTTTTGGAGCTGTGCACAATAGGTTTCCAATATTGGCTCCTTTTCCAGCCAGAATTCCAGCTGCCGGCATTCTCCCTCTCCATGATAAACCTTGTGAAATAAGAGAGAATAGCCATAAGTATTGTGACATAACGTGTAATAACAGCCCATAATGCAATAAATATCGATATAAAAGCATGATGCAAAATGGACGTATCACCACGCCTTATGGGTAAAACTTGCGAAGATGCTCGATGTTCCAGGAGTTGCTCATTGGAATGGCATCTTCGATCTCCAGGCGGACTGCGCCAGGCCTGGTGACTTGTGTTACCCGATAAGGGCCTTCCCACTTTGGCGTCAACTTGTTGGAACTGACTAAACGCGCCGAAGAACAAGGTCGCCTTCCTCAAAGCTTCGGGCATGAACCTTGCGGCTATGGTAGCGGCACAAGGCTTGCTGGTAGCATGCTGCTCTCATAGCTGCCCGAAGACGATCTTCCTCGAGGAGCCTTGCGTCATCTTGCCGCAATCACTCTTGATCAAGCTCATCATAAGCGAGCACTCGAAGTGACCCGTATATGATTTCTGTGGGGAGAACTTCTTCTGCCCCGTAAACCAGGGCAAAGGGTGTCTGGCCGGCGACTCGATTTGGCGTTGTTCTAATCGACCAAAGAACCACCGGTAACTCATCAATCCAGCGCCTCCCACTCTTGTGCAGCCTGTCAAAAGTCTTTGTCCTCAGTCCATGTAGCACTTCAGCATTTGCCCTCTCGGCTTGGCCGTTGCTCCATGGGTGTGCCACGGAAGCAAAACAGACCTTGCTGCCGAGGTCTTCAATATACTACATGAAGGTGTGGCTTGTGAACTGCGTGCCGTTGTCAGTGATGATTCTGTTCGGCACACCAAAGTGGCAAACTAGCCCCTTGAAGAATTTGACGGCTGACTGTGCAGTCACCTTCCTCACTGCTTCCACCTCCGGCCACTTTGTGAACTTGTCGATTGCAATGTACAAGTACTCAAAGCCCTTGACGGCATGGGGAAAAGGGCCCAGTATGTCGAGCCCCTAGACCGAGAATGGCCAGGAGAGAGGGATTGTCTGCAAGGCTTGAGCCGGTTGATGAAGCTTCTTCGAATGGAACTGGCATGCTTCACACTTGGTTACTAGTGCCGTCGCATCCTGGAGGGCAGTGGGCCAGAAGAAACCTTGCCACAAGGGCCCTTGACCCTATGTGGGAGCCACATATGCCTCCATGTATCTCTGCCAACAGCTCCAGTCCTTCTTCCTAGGAGATGCACTTCATTTTCACTCCATTCTGTCTTTTTCTGTACAGAATGTTGTCAATGAACTGGTACAGAGCAGACCGGTGGGCTACTTTCTCTGTTTCTTCCTGCTCCCCAGGAAGCTCCCCTATTTGGAGGAATTGGATGGTATGCTGCGCCCATGCTGGAGCCAGTGGCTCGACGGCAAGGACCAAAGGCATTTCTTCCGCCGTGGGAATGGTTGCCTCCATGGCAAGGGCTTGGCGCCCCACCGGAGTCGGTTATCCCACGACAGGCTCAGCGTCCATGGCAACTCCTCCACCGGTGGCTGCAGGGAGATCGGTACGGAAGTACTTTTCAGGGCCGGACTTCCTTCGCTTACTCTGCTCTGTTGATGGCTCAACGGATGGCTGAGTTAACCGAAGCACAAAGGTACCTAGTTCCACATGTAGCTTGAGGGCAGCGCACTTTGACAGGTAGTCGGTGATGTCGTTCTCCACTCGAGGGACATGCTCTGCCTGTATACCGTCAAAGCGCTCCTCCAGTTTCCTCACTTCCTCCACGTAGGCTTCCATCAACGGGCTCTGATAGTCCTTGTTGATATGCCCGACGACAAGCTGCGAATTACCCCTAACAATGAGCATCTTGACTCTGAGGTCTGCCACGATCCTGAGACCGGCAAGCAATCCCTCGTACTCAGTAGTGTTGTTCGTCAACATCTCCCTGTGCAAGTGCATTTGGATCACGTACTTGAGGTGCTCTCTGGTAGGTGCAACGAGCAGCACACCAACACCGACGCCTTGTAGAGAAAAGGCCCCATCAAAGCACATAATCCAGTTGCGACTCATTTCCTTGCCGGGGAGAGTGGTCTCCTGGATCTCTTCGTCGGGTGTCGAGGTCCATTCAGCAATGAACTCCACCAAAACTCTGCTCTGAATCGTCGAGGTGCTTTTGAACTTCAAACCAAAACTTGACAGCTCTAAGGCCCATTCTACAATCCTCCCCATTGCATCTGGGTTATGCAGTATCTGTTGCAACGGAAGGCGGGTGACAACGGTGATCTTGTGTGCTTGGAAGTAATGATGCAACTTCCTCGAGGCCATAAGGAGGCCGAAGAGCAATTTCTGCACACGGAGTACCTCGACCTAGCCCCCTGCAAGAGGGAGCTGACGAAGTAAACTGGGTGCTGCACCTTCTTCTTCTTTTGCACCAATTCACCTAGTCGCGGGGGCCCTATCCCACTAGTGTCAGTCCTTACCGGGGGCTCAGTCTTGCCGGGATCAAGCTCTGCCGTGGAGGGTTATGGCTCGCCATCCGTCAACTCTGCCGTTGCTGCCGCCTCTTTGTCGACCTCCCTCTGCGCCACCAGCGCGGCGCTAACCACTTGATTTGTTGCCGCTAAGTACAACAGCAATGGTTCTTGTGGTTTAGGCGCAACCAGCACTAGCGTAGAGGAGAGGTATTTCTTTAAATCCTGCAGCGCTGCCTCGGCATGTGGGGTCCACTCCATTGGGCCCGCCTTCTTCAAGATCTTGAAAAAGGGAAGGGCACGCTCAGCGGACTTGGAGATGAATCTGCTCATGGCGGCAACGCAGCCAGTAAGCTGACGCACGTCCTTGATCTGCTTAGGTGCCTCAATCTGCTCGATGGCCTTGATCTTGTCTGGGTTTGCCTCAATCCCATGCTGTGACACAAATAACCCGAGAAGCTTGCCGGACGGGACACCGAAGACACACTTCTCAGGGTTCAGCTTGAGGTTGATCTTGTGCAGGTTTGCAAACGTTTCCTCCAGATCTTGCACAAGTGTTGCTTTGTCCTTGGTTTTGACCACTATATCATTCATATAAGCTTCCATATTTCAATGAAGCTGGGGCTCAAAACCAATTTGGACTGCCCTTGCAAAAGTCGAGCCGGCACTCTTCAACCCAAAAGGCATCCGTAAAAAGCAATATGTACCACATGGGGTGATGAATGTTGTCTTCTCCTCATCTTCTCTTTCACGAAGATCTGGTGGTACCCTGAGTAGACGTCGAGGAATGATAGCAGGTCACACCCGGCCGTGGAGTCAACAATCTGGTTGATGTGCGGTAACGGGAAAGGATCCTTTGGACAAGCTTTATTGATATCTGTGTAATCAATACACAGCCTCCACTTCGGTTTGCCTTGCGCACCACTACCGGATTGGCCAGCCACGTCGGATGGAGCACCCCTCTTACCAAGCCTGCCGCCTCTAGCTTCCTCATCTCTTCCATGATGAACTCCTGCCTCTCCAGAGCTTGCTTCCCGACCTTCTGCTTGACGGGCCGTGCATGAGGACAGACAGCAAGATGGTGCTCAATCACTTCCCTGGGAGCGTCGGGGATGTTGGATGCTTTCCATGCAAATACATCAACATTCGATCGCAGGAAAGTGACGAGCTCGCTTTCCTATTTGCCATCGAGGGTGGAGCTTATGGTGAAAGCTCCTCCCGTGCCGTCCTCCTTGACGGACACCTTCTTGGTCTCTGGTGGTGCAGCTCTGGACTTCTTGCTCTTGCCGGTGGAGCTCTCTGGCACGTCCTCGACGGGAGCGCAACACCCCAAAGAGGTGCGCTTGCCGGAGTGGGTGCGAAGAGTCTCGTCGGTCTCCTTCCCTCCCGGGGCTTCAACGATAGGAGGAAGTGCCTTGGCGGCAGCTGCTGCAACCGCTTCCTGGTAGAGTTGGTCAGCGCAAATCAACGCTTCTTTCTTGTTGGAGGGGACGATGATGATGTTCATCGGCCCGGTCATCTTCAGCGTGTTGTAGGCATAGTGAGAAGCCTCCATGAACTTGGCCCGCACCGGGCGGCCGAGGATCCCATCGTAGGGCAAGGGGATCTCGGCTACATCGAAGACAATCCTCTCCGTCCTGTAGTTCAACTCACCTCCAAATGTCAGGTCAGTGTGACCTTTCCTTCGACTGGCTCCTCCCCGGGTTGAACCCTTGAAACGTGCCCGTCTCCTCGAGGTCTCCATCAGGGATCTGTAGCCTCCTGATCACAACAGGTGAGATCAAGTTCAGACCGGCCGCGCCGTCAACTAGCATCTTTGTCACCTTGAGGTTGCGGATCGTTGGTGAAACCAACAATGGCAAGCACCCGACCGCAGTAGTGCGGTCAGGGTGGTCCTCAGTGTCGAAGATGATAGGCATGATGGACCACTTCAATGGCTTCCGTGCGTCGAGTGACGGCTCCACCGTTGTGATCTCACGCGCCCACTGCTTGAGTTGGCGGTGGAATGCATGCAGCAAGGCGCCACCATCGACACACATGGCCTCTGTAGCTTTTTGTAACTCATGGTCGCCGGACTCACCGTCCTCATCATGATCATGGTCTTCCTGCTTCTTGTCACGGCCCCGGGCGGGCCTCTCTTGCTGATTATCCTTGCCGCGGCGGCCTCCTTGGCCGCCATGCTTGTTGCCGGATCCTTCGGCACCATCATGGCCCTTCTCCTTGTCCCGCTGTTCATATTCGACTTTCTGCTTCTCAGCGAGCAGCTCAACTTGTTGGCAGTTCTGGAGGACGTGGCCTTTGGTGCGGTGGATCTTGCAATACTGCTTGTCGGAGCCCCCTGGCTTGTCGGCAGCTGCCAAGGCCTGGCAAGCGGCACACCCGGCAACCTCCTTGCCGGGGTCGCTTGCCTTGGCCTTTTTGGCAGTGCCGGTGTCATCGGATCCTTCGACGGCAAGCACGGTCTTGCCCTTGCGCTTTCTGTTACAGCACCAGCCCTTCTTTGCCGGGGCGGCGGTGTCATCTGTGGAGTCGGTTTCCATGCCGGCGTCCTCACCGGGGTACTTCCTCCCCTTTTCAGCTCGAGCGCACCGATCGGCCAGAACATAAAGCTCGGACACATCCTTGACCTTGTTCATTGCCAGCTCCTCATGTATCTTGCAGTTGCGCACATTCTGATGGAATGCACTGATCATGGCGGCAGGATGAACGTCTGGGATGTTACACTGCACTCGGATGAACCTTTGGATGTACTTGCGCAAGTTTTCTCCTTTTTTCTGGGGGATGATGTGCAAATCGCTCGCCTGGCCATGAGCTTGGTGGCCTCCAGTAAAGGCACCAACAAACTCATGACACAGATCCGACCAAGAAGAAATGGAGTCCACCAGCAAGTGCATCAACCATGACATAACATTGAGCTTGAGTGCCAACGGGAAGTAATTGGCAAGCACCTTATTGTCGCGGGCCCCAACAGCTTGCATTGTGATGGTGTAGATGCTGAGGAACTCCGATGGGTGAGTCTTGCCGTTGCAATTCTCGCCAACGTCAGGCTTGAACGTGCGGTGGGAGGGCCACTGGAACTGCCGCAGCTCACGGGTGAAGGCCGGACAACCCACCTCGTAGGGTAGGCCACAGTAGCCTCCCGATGCTGGGTGGTCCATAGTGGGCCCTGCCCGCCTGTCCAACTGGTGGCGCGCATCGCGCCGACGCTCGATGGTGGTTCGATCGTCTTCAAGGGCTCGCTCCCGAAGAACTTGACATTGGTCACGGTGGGTCCGCGGATCGGACGACGCTATGGAGATATCATCACGA
Source organism: Triticum dicoccoides (assembly GCF_002162155.2). Taxonomy (NCBI): domain Eukaryota; kingdom Viridiplantae; phylum Streptophyta; class Magnoliopsida; order Poales; family Poaceae; genus Triticum; species Triticum dicoccoides. The sequence continues at coordinate 137,245,898 of NC_041381.1, forward strand.
GCGTCATCGCGATGGATCAACATCTGCGGCGGCTGGTGTGGAGGAGGAGAGTGCACCGTGGCTGCATCGCCCCCGGCCCGTCCACCACTGGCATGGGCTGGCTCGACGGAGCGACGGCCTATGGGCCCCGCTAGTTGCGGCTCATCTTTGTTGGCGATGCCGATGAGGCTCCAACAGTGACCCTCCATTCATCGAGCTTCTTCACAGTAGGAGGAAAGTCGAGGAGCAGCTGCGTGCGCCAGAGCTTCTGCTGGTGTGGGCGGCGGCGAAAGCTGCATGGGCCGTGACGCGCTTCGACTTATAACTATGTTTGAAGGATCCCTATCATGGCCCTGCGACTGTCCGCCATTTTTGCCAGCACCTCGGCGTGCATGCTGGCCCTCCTCATCATGTGAAGGGTGCACGGGACTCTTCCCAGGGTGGCACCCAGGGTCACCAGCGGGGCGGCGCTGCTCATCACGCACAACTTGAGAAGAGCGCGTCATGGGCGCCAGTGTTGGTGTCTTGGAGGTCGCCATGCTGCCGTCTAGTGGCACGACGACTCCCCTAGAGGGCCCCGTGCTGCCTGCGGGGGGCCCAACTCCGTCTCTGGAGTTCACGGCGTGTGGCTCGTCGCCTGGCGTATGAACGACGCCGCTCACCAGGCCCGGACTGCCAGGATGATGTGGATGTTCGCGGGCCGTGCCACGGGTTCTTTCCGCGACTAGCCCGCTACTGGTCCGCATCGGTATAGGCATTCCGGTCCCGGATGAACCGATCGTCGTGGTCGTCTTCCTCTTGGGAGCCATGGCGATGAAGAACTGTGCTACTAGCTGCTAAACTAGATTCTCACTACTGCGCCCCTACCTGGCGTGCCAAGGATGTCGGTGGAGAACGACACCTATGGGATCACAAGAATCGCTACTACGGTTGCAGGGCACGGGGTGGTGAGAAGAGCGGGATCAGCAGTCAGCACAAACACTCAGGTCGTTTACCCAGGTTCGGGCCGCGAGGATGCGTAATACCCTAGTCCTACTTTTGTGTGTATATTTGTGTTCTTAGAGTTCTTGAGCTAGCTACAGTGGGTGTAACTTGTCCAAGAGTCTGAATCCTTCTCCTGGATGCCTTGGGCCTCCTTTTATAGGCAAGTGGATCGCCACAGTGGCACACAGGAGGTGGCATCAGGGTACTGTCGTTAAGCCTATCGCTTTCCATTATGAGACAAGACACATTTAATGCGCCTCTGATGTGTCCCCTTCACTTTACCGCCGCTTCGCCTTGCCTTGATACGCGCCTGGGCCAGTGAGGCGGTCAACGCCATGTAGGCTGGCTGGCTACTTAGGTGGTGCGGTGGTAGGGCCTTCATGAAGATTTGCATGCCGCCACGTAGGCATGCGCTGAGTTGCCTTGAAGCCTCGTGCCAACACGTAGGCGCCTACCTAACTGGTGGGCTGGCAGCTACATGGGAGCAGCGGTGGAAACTTGGCGGGTGCGGGCCTCGCTGTGGCCTCGCGGATGTCCTCGGCAAGGGTCTTGCCGTGGTGTTGCGGTCGTCCCCGGCAAGGATCTTGCCGGGGGTCTTGTTGGTTTCCTTAGCAAGGATCTTGCCAAGGTTCATCGCCTTCCCATCATCTTCTAATTTGGAGTGTTTCTTGTCTTCACAAAGATCTGCATGTCATCATGGAGGCGCTTCCCGAGCCCAGGTCCCAACGTGGTTGGCAGTGTTGGAAAAACTGGGGCTCAAGGGTGGCGCGCTCCGCTGGCATCGGGTGAGGTGCCCCGGCAAGGTCCTTGCCGGGGCCGTGGAGGCCTCCCCGTCAAGGGTCTTGCTGGGGGAAACCACCTCGCCTTCTCGCTCTTTATGCCTCTGTCTTGGCATTGCTTTGGTCATCTTGCGTCTTTGATTCCCTGTCTCTGCTCTGCTTAAGCATGGCCGCAGGTGCGGCTCTAACTGCCCGTGCACAAGTAAGGGGTACAAAGGAGCACCCCTTCTTTAGTACACCGACAGAAAGCGGGCGACTTACCCGTGCCGGGTTGAGAAGAAGTGGCCCCCTCACATCCAACATCTGTTGCCGGGGCGGAGCCGCCAGTGCCCAAGTCCTCCTCCTTCTTCGTGCACATGGGCTCGGGGCTTGGTGCCCTTGCTGGGGACGCCCCTCGGGGCGGTGTGGTTGATGGGCGCGTCATGTTGGGGGTGGCCCTTGATGGCTCCTCCTGCTGCATGCCCCCTCCTGCAGCCACGGCAAGGTCAGTGCCGGAAAAACATACCCCGGCGCACGTTGATATGGAATGGGTGGTGGATGTATGCTGGGGGCTGAGCCGGGGGCTGCCCCGTGGGCTACTGTCCGAGATGACCTCCACCACTGGCGTGTGCGAAGCGCCCGCAGGGGGCTGGTCGCTCGTCGACGCCTTGACCCATTGCGCCACCCCCTAGGCCAGCGTCTCCCTGTCCCTGCGAAGATAAAATCAAGTCACGAGCAGCAGCATGGTCTAAAAAAGCAAAGGTGAAGAAGGGAAGACACTTACTCGTCCTCCATCTCCTCTGCCGCTGCCTTTCTCTTCCTCTTTGGGATGAGGGACCCAAGATTGAAGACGACCCCGTGTCGACGTCTGCGGGAGGAGGAGAAGGGGATGGAGTCTGGCGGCACTTGGACGAAGAAGAAGCAGTTGCTTTCTTCTTCGCCATCGCGGTCTTCGCTGCCTTCTTCGTCGTCGCGGCCCTCGTCTGGCGCACGGGCCCTTCCTGGGCCCCTTGCCGCGACTCAGTCCTCATGGGCCGGACCGGCTCGCCGGAGCTGGCCCGCCACAGGACACACCCTCTTCCCGTGGCCGGTGGATCATCAAACTCGGCCTCTCCCTCGGTCGACCCTCACCCACCTCCTTGACGAGAGGAGCACCGGTGTTGGCACCGCTGGCCTTCCCGGTAGCCTTTGCCCACTGGGCGAGCTCCATCTCCTCCGCGGCCACGTCGTCCTCATCCTCCATGCCGGCAGTGTTGCCGGCCTCCATGGCGAGCTGCGCCTCCGCCACCCAGGCGGCAATGTAGTTGATCTCTGCCTGGGTGGTCTCCGCGGTGAGCAGCAGCTCCTCCTACTTGAAGTCCTCCAACAAGTTGTCGAAGAACTCCTGCACCTCGCATGCCGGGGGTGCGACCCAGGACGGGTTGAGGCCGTGCGCGTTGAAGACTGGCATCATCTCGAGGATGGCGGCCTAGTACATGTTGTTGCTCAACGGGAACACGCCCGGTGACAACCCAAACAAGGGCCCTTTGATGGCCTTGCCGGCCTTGCCGGCCTTCGCGGCCCTGCCGGTCCTCTCCACCCTGCCATTGACAAACACGTCGAGCTGGAAGAGTCTCTTGGAGTGATGGGCGTGCCCCATCACCGTGAAGTTGTGCTTTAGGCCGGGGCGGAGCCTCATGATGTCGGCCGTGTTCCTGAAATCCCAGGCCGGCCTCCCCTTGTTGTGCAGCGGGGCGATTCGGCGGCGGATGAAGTCCGCCCCGATCATCTCAAGGGTGAGCCCGGCCGTGGTGAGATGATGGATCCTGGTGACGGCAATCGAGAGCTTCGCGTCGTCGGCATCGACATCGCTCCAGTCATCTCCGCGAAGCGACGGGCTCCGGCGAACCTGACAGAACTCCGGCGGATTCTTCTCCTCGATCCAGCAGCACCGACCCCGCCACTCTTCCCACCTCTCCTTGTGGGCATCCTCCGGATACGTGCCCCTCCCTTGAGCCCTCGGGATCCAGGAGATGTGCTCCCGGAGAGGGCCTGATAACCCACAAGTATAGGGGATCAATTGTAGCCTCTTTCGATAAGTAAGAGTGTCGAACCCAACAAGGAGCTAAAGGTAGAACAAATATTCCCTGAAGTTCTATCGACCACCGATACAACTCTACGTACGCTTAACGTTCACTTTACCTAGAACAAGTATGAAACTAGAAGTACTTTGTAGGTGTTATTGGATAGGTTAGCAAGAATATAAAGAGCATGTAAATACAAAGGCTAGGGGCTGCTTAGATAAATAAGCAATAAAGTAAATATAGCGAGTGTGGAAAAGTGGTGGTAGGAGTTGTGAAATTGTCCCTAAGCAATTGACTACTTTACTAGACCGATAGCAAGTTTTATGTGGGAGAGGCATCATCTAACATACTTTCTCTTCCTGGATCATATGCACTTATGATTGGAACTCAAGCAAGCATCCACAACTACTAAAGACGATTAAGGTAAAACCCAACCATAGCATTAAAGCATCAAGTCTGCTTTATCCCATACGCCATAACCCCCTTACTCGGGTTTATGCTTCTGTCACTCAAGCAACCCACTATAAGCGAATCATGAACATATTGCTACAACCTACAGCGGGAATCCCTCATGCTTGCGTGACACGGAGGGCACAATAGGACAGTAACATAACCAAAAGAAAATTAAACCAATCATAACAATTCATCCATCACCGATAGGACAACGAAAATCTACTCAGACATCATAGGATGGCAACACATCATTGGATAATAATATGAAGCATAAAGCACCATGTTCAAGTAGAGGGTACATCAGGTTGTAGGAGAGTGGACCACTGAATATAGATGGGGGAAGGTGATGGAGATGTTGTTGAAGATGATGGAGGTGTTGGTGTAGATCACGGTGATGATGATGGCCCCCGGCGGCATTCTGGCGCCAGCGGAAGCGAGGGGGAGAGAGCCCCCTTCTTATTCTTCTTCCTTGACCTTCTCCCTACATGGGAGAAGGGTTTCCCCTCTGGTCCATGGTCTCCATGGCGTGGGAGGGGCGAGAGCCCCTCCAAGATTGGATCTGTCTCTCTGTCTCTTTCTGTTTCTGCGTTCTCAGATTCCGCCCTTTCACCGTTTCTTTTATATCTGGAGATCCGTAGCTCCGATTGGGTTGAAACCTTCGCCCAGATTTTTGTCCAAAAATTTGCTTTCTTGTGGCAAAAGAAGAGCATCAACTGCCTTACGGGGTGCCTACGAGGGTTAGGGGCGCGCCCCCCTGCCTCGTGGCCCCCTCGGGCACCGTCTCGCGTTGATTCTTCCTCCGGAAAATCATAAATATTCCAAAAATATTCTTCGTCCATTTTTATCCCGTTTGGACTCCATTTGTTATGGGGTTTTTGCGAAACATAAAACATGCAACAAACAGGAACTGGCACTGGGCACTGGATCAATATGTTAGTCCCCAAAAATAATATAAAAAGTTGCCAAAAGTATATGAAAGTTGAATAATATTGGCATGGAACAATAAAAAAATATAGATACGACGGAGACATATCAGCATCCCCAAGATTAATTCTTGCTCGTCCTGGAGTAGGTAAATGATAAAAAAGATATTTTTTGATGTGGAATGCTACCTAGCATAATCTTGATCTTGTAATCTAATCATGGCATGAATATTAAGACACAAGTGATTCAAAGCAATAGTCTATCATTTGATATAAAAATAATAATACTTCGAGTGTACTAATAAAGAAATCATGTCTTTTCAAAACAACATGGCCAAAGAAAGTTATCCCTACAAAACCATATAGTCTGGGTATGCTCCATCTTCATCACATAAAGTATTTAAATCATGCACAACCCCGATTTTAGCCAAGCAATTGTTTCATACTTTAATATTCTCAAACCTTTTCAACTTTCACGCAATACATGAGCCTGAGCCATGGATATAGCAATATAGGTGGAATACAATATGATGGTGGGGGCTATGTGGAGAAGACAAAGAGGAGAAAGTCTCACATCGAAGCGGCTAATCAACGGGCTATGGAGATGCCCATCAATTGATATCAATGCGAGGAGTAGGGATTGCCATGCAACAGATGCACTAGAGCTATAAGTGTATGAAAGCTCAAACTAAAACTGAGTGGGTGTGCATCCAACTTGCTTGCTCATGAAGACCTCGTGCATTTGAGGAAGCCCATCATCAGAATATACAAGCCAAGTTCTATAATGAAAATTCCCACTAGTATATGAAAGTAACAATATAGGAGAGCCTCTATATGAAGAACATGGTGCTACTCTAAAGCACAAGTGTGGTAAAAGGATAGTAACATTTCCCCTTCTCTCTTTTTCTCTTTTTTATATTTTTTTCTCTTTTTTTGCGGGCTTCTTTGGCCCCTCTTTTTTTATTTAGGCTTCTTTTGCCTCTTTTTTTTATAAAGTCCGGAGTCTCATCCCGACTTGTGGGGGAATCATAGTCTCCATCATCCTTTCCTCACTGGGGCAATGCTCTAATAATGATGATCATCACACTTTATTTACTTACAACTCAATATTACAACTCGTTATCTAGAACAAAGATATGACTCTATATGAATGCCTCCGGCGGTGTACCGGTATGTCCAATGATGTAGCATAGCAAAGATATCAAAAAACGGACAAGCCATGAAAACATCATGCTAGCTATCTTACGATCATGCAAGGCAATATGACAATGAATGCTCAAGTCATGTATATGATGATGATGGAAGTTGCATGGCAATATATCTCGGAATGGCTATGGAAATGCCATGATAGGTAGGTATGGTGGCTATTTTGAGGAAGATATAAGGAGGCTTATGTGTGACAGAGCGTATTGTATCACGGGGTTTGGATGCACCGGTGAAGTTTGCACCAACTCTCGAGGTGAGAAAGGGCAATGCACGATACCGAAGAGGCTAGCAATGATGGATGGGTGAGAGTGCGTATAATCCATGGACTCAACATTAGTCATAAAGAACTCCCATACTTATTGCAAAAATTTATTAGCCATCAAAACAAAGTACTACATGCATGCTCCTAGGGGAAGGGTTGATAGGAGTTAACCATCGCGCGATCCTGACCACCACACAAAGGATGACAATCATAAAATAAATCATGCTCCGACTTCATCACATAACGGTTCACCATACATGCATGCTTCGGGAATCACAAACCTCAACACAAGTATTTCTACTAATCCACAGTCACCCACTAGCGTGACTCTAATATCCCCACCTTTATATCGCAAAACTATTGCAAGGAATCAAACATATCATATTCAGCAATCTACAAGTTTATGTAGGATTCTATGACTAACCATGTGAATGACCAATTCCTGTCATCTCTCTAAATAGATATAAGTGAAGCAAGAGAGTTTAATTCTTTCTACAAAAGATATGCCCACGCTCTAACAAATATAAGTGAAGCTAAACAACATTCTACAAATGGCGGTTTTCTATGTGAAGAGAAACAGGCAATCCAAACTTCAAATAATATAAGCGAAGCACATCAAGCATTCTATAAAGCCATACTCAAAAGATTTAAGTGAAGTGCAAAAATCATTCTATAAATCAACCAAGGACTATCTCATACCAGCATGGTGCATAAAAGAAAAGTGAAAACTAAATGCAAAAGACGCTCCAAGACTTGCGCATATCGCATGAACGAAACGAATACGAAAACATACCGATACTTGTTGAAGAAAGAGAGGATGCCTTCTGGGGCATCCCCAAGCTTAGACGCTTGAGTCTCCTTGAATATTTACTTGTGGTGCCTTGGGAATCCCCAAGCTTGAGCTCTTGCATCTCCTCCTTTTCCTCATATCGAGACCTTCTCGATCAAACACTTCATCCACACAAAAGTTCAATAGAAAACTCGATAAGATCCATTAGTATAATAAAGAAAACCACTACTCTAAGTACTGTTGCAAACCAATTAATATTTTGTTTTTGCATTGTATCTACTATAATATAACTTTTTCATGGCTTAATCCACTGATAGAAATTGATAGTTTCATCAAAACAAGTAAACTCAGCATAAAAAACAGAATAGTCCGTAGCAATCTGAACATTCACCATACATATGGTACCCCAAAAATTCTACAAACATTAGTAAAAATAAAAAAATTGTATAGAAAGACATTGCATAAAGAATCAAAACCGTTTGGCGTTTCAGTAAAAAAAATGTAAAATCACGCACTATAGCCAAAGTTTCTGTCCTGCACCGTACAAACCAACAAGCATTGTAAACATCCTAAAGGAAAACCTTGGCACATTATTTTTATAATACAATAGAATTGTACATGGGGATAATTATTTTTTTTGAAAAGTTTCGGTAATCAAGATTCGCAAAGTTTCCGTGAGCATGAACAAAGTTCAAGGAGATCTCCGACTTCAACAGTGCTTGTCTTTCTCACTTTCACTTTCCTTTTTGAAAAGTTTTGGGTTCCCCTCTTTATTTTTTTGTTTTTAAACTATATAAAAGCACTCAACAGAAATAAATGACTCTCTAAAACTTCCGGGTTGTCTCCCTGGCAGCGCTTTCTTTAAAGCCATTAAGCTAGGCATATAGTGCTCAAGTAATGAATCCACCCGGATCCCAAGGTATATCAAAGCCAATTTTAATTAACAATGATTTGTGATTTAGTAGTGAGCACAAAGTAACATATATCAAGCAACAACGAAGTCTAACTCTCTTCCTATGCATTGGCATGCCATAAAATTACAATTCATGCACACATAGTAAAGGCCAATGCATAGTATAAGTAGTTTCTTGCAATTTAATCATATTGGAAACATAGAGAGGTGGAGATATAGTTCCTCTCTCATAATAGTTGCAAGTAGGAGCAGCAAGCACATGCATATTATATCTATCAAAATCATCATGTGTAGTAGTAAAACGCAACCCATCAATATAATCCTTAATAAGGGAAAACTTCTCCGATATAGTGTAGTAAGGAGAATTCAAAAAGATAATAGGACTACCATGCGTGGGTGCAATAGCAACAATATCATGTTTAACATAAGGAACTATAGCAAGTTCATCTCCATAAGAATCATTCATATTGGCATCATGGCCACAGGCATAGCAAGCATCATCAAAAAGGGATATTTCAATAGAATCAACGGGATCATGACAATCATCATAGCAATCATCCTTCGGTAAGCACGAAGGGGAATTAAACAATGTATGAGTTGAAGAATTACCCTCATTAGAAGGTGGGCACGGGTAGCTAATCCGCTCTTCCTCCTTTTGTTCTTCGCTCTCCTCATCATCTTTTTCATCCAATGAGCTCACAGTTTCATCAATTTCTTCTTCCATAGTTTCCTGCAAAATATTAGTCTCTTCTTGGACAGCAGAGACTTTCTCAATAAATGCATCAATATCAGAATTGTATTCATAATTCTCATAACAATATTTAAGTATAGAAAAATTTTCAGGTCTGTAAACAACATCATCAAGATTTCACACTCTTTAAACAAAGATTCAATCTCATAAGCACCCACAAAAGCAACAAATTCTTCTATTTGTTCCACGTCATAGTAATCATATATACCATTAGAATAAGAAGCTAAGGTTTCATTATCATTAATTTGTATGAAAAGGGAAGGTGTGGAGCCTTCATCCTAGAGCAACAAGTATAATCATATCTCAAGCATAGTTCCCGAGCATACCAATGCAACATATGAATTTGATACCATAATAGTTTCCATTTTTGTGTCAAGCGATAATCCCTAAAGTATTCACGTTGATCCAACGTGTCTCCCATAACATAATTGAATGGGGTTTTCTCAGGATTATCAAAGTAGTACATAATATTTTTCACATAACCAACATCGAGGGTTTTAGGAGGTTCCCCATCTCCATGAGTAGCAACCACACAATAATTTTTTGGTATTTCATGTTCCATATCCATAACTAGAGATAGAGAACAACTTAAAACAACAAATAAAAATTACTTAGTGATAAAGCAAACAAGCACACACGAGAATATTCACCCCATGCTATTACTCCCCGGCAACGGCGCTAGAAAAAGGTCTTGATAACCCAGAAGTATACGGGATCAATTGTAGCCTCTTTGGATAAGTAAGAGTGTCGAACCCAACGAGGAGCTAAAGGTAGAACACATATTCCCTCAAGTTCTATCGACTATCGATACAACTCTACGTACGCTTAACGTTCGCTTTACCTAGAACAAGTATGAAACTAGAAGTACTTTGTAGGTGTTGTTGGATAGGTTAGCAAGAATATAAAGAGCACGTAAATAAAAAGTCTAGGGGATGTTTCGATAAAGAAGCAATAAAGTAAATATAGCGAGTGTGGAAAAGTGGTGGTAGGAGTTGTGAAATTGTCCCTAAGCAATTGACTACTTTAGTAGACCGATAGCAAGTTTTATGTGGGAGAGGCATAAGCTAACATACTTTCTCTTCTTGGATCATATGCACTTACGATTGGAAACCTAGCAAGCATCCACAACTACTAAAGATCATTAAGGTAAAACCCAACCATAGCATTAAAGCATCAAGTCCCCTTTATCACATACACCACAACTCCCTTACTCGGGTTTATTCTTCTGTCACTCAAGCAACCCACTATAAGCGAATCATGAACATATTGCAACACCCTACAATAGGAATCCCTCACGCTTACGCGACACGGAGGGCACAATAGGGCAGAAACATAACCACAAGCAAACTAAACCAATCATAGCAATTCATCAATCACCGATAGGACAATGAAAATCTACTCAGACATCATAGGATGGCAACACATCATTGGATAATAGTATGAAGCATAAAGTACCATGTTCAAGTAGAGGGTACAACGGGTTGCAGGAGAGTGGACCGCTGAATATAGATGGAGGAAGGTGATGGAGATGTTGGTGAAGATAATGGAGGTGTTGGTGCAGATCGCGGTGATGATGATGGCCCCCGGCGGCATTCCGGCGCCACCGGAAGCGAGGGGGAGATATCCCCCCTTCTTCTTCTTCTTCTTCTTCTTCTTCCTTGACCTTCTCCCTAGATGGGAGAAGGGTTTCCCCTCTGGTCCATGGTCTCCATGGCATGGGAGGGGAGAGAGCCCCTCCGAGATTGGATCTGTCTCTCTGTCTCTTTCTGTTTCTGCGTTCTCAGATTCTGCCCTTTCACCGTTTCTTTTATATCCAGAGATCCGTAACTCCGATTGGGTTGAAACCTTTGCCTAGATTTTTCTCCGAAAATTAGCTTTCTTGTGGCAAAAGAAGAGCATCAACGGCCTTACGGGGTGCCCATGAGGGTTAGGGGCACACCTGCCCCCTGGGGCGCCCCCCTGCCTCGTGGCCCCCTCTGGCACTGTCTCGAGTTGATTCTTCCTCCGGAAAATCATAAATATTCCAACAAAATTCTCCGTCCGTTTTTATCCCGTTTGGACTCTGTTTGATATGGGGTTTCTGTGAAACATAAAACATGCAACAAACAGGAACTGGCACTGGGCACTGGATCAATATGTTAGTCCCCAAAAATAATATAAAAATTTGCCAAAAGTATATGAAAGGTGGATAATATTGGCATGGAACAATAAAAAATTATAGATACGACGGAGACGTATCAGGCGCCCCCTGGCTGGAGGCGAGGAGAGAAGTAGTGGAGGAAGATCGCCTTTCTGGGAAGCACCCCAACGAAGCCCTCGCAGAGGTGGGCGAAGAGCCCCATGTACGCCACGGCGTTCCTCGTAAGGTCGAGAAGACAAAATCCAAAGGTGCGCATGACATCGTTGAAGAAATCGGAAAAAGGGGGGCAGAGCCTGCAGGAAAAGAAATCGACGAAGAAGGGGCACCGATTGGGGCCAGCCTCGCCGCAGTCGGCGGGGATGATGCGCGTGGCAGGGTGCCCCGTCGTCTCCGCCGCCCACAGAGGCTTGAAGACATCCTTTAGGTGGAACACGTCGATCGACGACGGGGAGAAGTAGGTGAACTGCGCTCGCCGTGCCGCCGCTTTGTTCTCCGGGCGCCTCCTTCTCCATGACATCATTGGCCACCCCTTTGCCCTTTCCCTTGCCGGTCTTGGGCGACATGCACTACACAAAAAATACACTTCCGTGATGATACATGTTTGTCACAGTAGGTCACGTTTTTTGTCATGCATGTACATCCATGACAATTTTATGACAGAATCAAGATAGTCATACCTGTGCCGTCATAGAAGTGTTCCATGACATTACCAAAATTATCATCACAGAAGTGTCCACTTCCATGACGATAAATCGCGCGCATTAGAAGTGCTTTCGTCAAGGGTGACCGACACGTGGCATCCACCGTAACGGAACACCGTTAAGCTATCGGGTCGGGTTTTGGATCCGATAATCCATTAACAGCCCCAACCAATGGGGATTTTCCAAGTGTAAAATCATCATTGGCTGGAGGAAACACGTGTTGGCTCATCGTTGGGACAGATGTCATCCACTCATTGGACAGAAGGCGCCTATGATACGTCGACACGTGGCACGACCCATCAAGTTTAAATGGGCCGTCCCAACTAAAGGCCCACAAGATTGTGCGTACCATAATGGGCCAGCCCAGCTAAAGGCCCACGAGATTTTGCGGACCATAATGGGCTGGCCCAGCTAAAGGCCCACAAGATTTCACGGGCCATAATGGGCTGGCCCAGGTAAAGGCCCACAAGATTTTTGTGTGCCATAATGGGCCGGCCCAGGTAAAGGCCTACAAAATTCTTGCAGGTCATAATGGGTCGGCCCAGCTAAAGGCCCACGAGATTTTGCCGACATTAATGGGCTGGCCCAGCTATAGGCTCACAAGATTTTGAGGACCCTAGTAGGCCGGCCCATTAACTGGCTGCCATGTTTTGGGCCAAATGCTAACCCATATTTGATCCGATCCATTAATGGCCTGCCATGTTCTGGGCCTAATAATGGCCCATATGAGATCCGGCCCGTTAAAGGCTTCCCACTTTCTGGGCCAAATCACGGCCCAGATCAGGTCCGGCCCTTTAAGAGGCTTTGGGCTCAATTATGGCCCATATCGGGTTCAGCCCGTTAACTAGACGCTATGCTTTTGGGCCCACTTGCTAAAGGCCCATTTAGTAATTCGGCCTGATATTAGTTTCGGCCTGTTAAGGGCCCGTTTAACATTTCGACCCTATATTAATTTCGGCCTGTTAAAAGCCCGTCATATAGTTGGGCCTAACTACGGCCCGGTTTGCATCCGGCCTGCTCGCAGCCGATATCTGATTGGGCCAAACAAGGACCAAGACAACTTTGTCCTGTTAAAAGCCCGTGATTTGATTCGCACAATCATCGGCCGGGGTCCATTTCGGGCTGCTGCCGGCCCGTGAGCTATTTGGCACGTTTCAGGCCCAACCTACTTCTCAGCCTCCTAAAAGCCCATTGAGTTTTCTTGCGAAAAGAGGGTCGGGGGTTACTCGGCCTATTACAGGCCCGAATCTACTAGTGGGCCAGTTTGACGGGGCCCATGATGCGGATCATACATCGTGATTGCATGACGGCCCGATTATGTACCGTAGTTTTACGGTTTGGCCGGTTTACTGCGAAGATAGGATATATATACAGTAAAATAACTGCAACATCGTGAATAAGAAAAAACCTAGAGTATACAATAAAGATATTACGGCATATTACATCCACTGGGCATCAAAGTTCGCCACTATGATAATAAAGCACAAGCAGATAGCAGATTACATACACTATGCATCAAAGATCGCCACCAGTGCAAATAAACACGCCGACAAAATAATATACAAAACCGACAGCATTTCAATAGAGTTCAAGAAAGGTTAGCCCTGCTGGGGAGCTGCAGCGCAAGCAGCTGAGCAAGATGATGAGACTGCGCTTGTTCAACACTTATATCTTCCTCAATCTGAAAGATAAACAAGCAGACAGATGACAAGTTTTGCACATAAAAGTATCAGTGCTGACAATTCATCACATTTCTTACTGATGAATAAAGTGACACAGTTTAAATTTCATTAACACAATATGGTATTGTTCAGGTCAAGACATGGCAGGAAATGACATTGTGAAGGAGTTGGTAGCTTCACGACACCACTGGATTACAGATCAAGAACTCATAAGTATCAATGGTTAGTGTGCTGTCAATTTATCCCATGTCTGATTGGCAAATAAAGAGACTGTTTAAATAATAGTAGAATGATATGACATTGTTCATAGTTAAGACATTGTAGAATATGACATTTTGTTTTAGTGGGTAGGTTCACCACACCACTGAATTACGGATGAAGAACAGAAGCATACATGCAGTGCAAAAGAAGATCACTTGATCTGTATAGTTTAATTTACATGGTATGAAGAAGGAACTTGGTTGTACAACTGAAAACTTAAATTGAGACGGACAAACTTTTGTTTATGAACTACATAATAAACTTTAAACATGCAATTTGATGCAAACACCAAAAATAAATAGCTGTTGCAGTCATGCCTAACCAAATATACACAACAAAGTTTGAAGGCTTGAGAAGGACAAACTTACATTACTGGTGAAGACAGGCTCTATAAAGCCCTTGTCCATGCTGATGGGGGGGGGGCAATTCAAGAAGTTTAGCACAAAATCTTCTTCATAAGCATTGCCTTTATTCTACATTTTGTTAAGAGTAAATATAGATGTGATAATATACGAAAAAATGGAGAATATTTAAGATAATATGAAGAGTGATGCTACATAACCAAGTAGCTATAAATGTATGTGCAGCGATACAGGCAAAAGGCACAGCCAAGAGCAATACACAACTAAACTTCTTCAGTACCAACCTTATGGTAAGAGTAAATATAGATCTGATGTGTAGAAAATGGAGGGCAAAGGAAAATAAGTTGCAGAGTGATGGTACATGAACAACTACCTATCAATATAAGTACACTGATAAAGGACAACATGTACTTACAAGAACAATGCAGAGCTAAAAAAATTCATTAACATTGGATATATTCTACACTAATGTAACCATTCATACATATCAGATAATTTGGAGCGAACAATTGATAAGCAAGCTATCATGCATACTGCTGTCACATAATGAACCAGGTATGTATGCAAGTACAGTGATACAGGACAGCAGGTACTAACAAGAGCAAAGCAGCGGGTAACATATTTGTGATATCCTGTCGTTCTTTTCAAACCAGAATTCTTCTTCGAGCAGATTTCCTGCAAAAAAGATCCATAAGGCACATGCAGAAAAGTAGAAGTTCAAATTGTCATGTGATTTCATAGACAGTACCTCATCATGGGAACGAGACCAGTGCATAATAAGGTTTTTCCATTCAATGTCTTCTAAATTTAGCATAGGAGACTTCACCGGAAATTCGTTTATATACTTGCCATCAAAGTGTGATTTCCTCAGGTAACACCGATACTGCTGCAATGCTTCCTTGAAAAGAACAAGCAAGCTTTGCTCGTCATGACTATCCAGATTGACCTTCGCCTAGTTACAACAATGTAATGTAAATCATTGATGTGTTCGATCAGCAGAAACAGGAAAATAATAACCATGAATAATAGCACTTACACGTAAGTTGGACAGGAAGATGTGAAAATGGTGTTTGTCTTCACTATAATCTTCCGATGATGGGAATATATGCACGTAGTCCCTAACAACATTGAAAGCATTGTCTTTTAAACTGGGAATAAATGGAATTGGGTTCCAATCTGTAGGAATTGGCCGTCTCTGCAGTTGGGATATGTCTTTGGCTGGTGGACTTGCTGTACTTTTTGCTGGAGTGGGATTTTTCTGTGGTACGGCTGGTGCTATGGCAAATGAAATCGGTATACCTTTTGCTGGAGTGCAGGTCCTGTTTGGTGGGGCTAGTGGTGTGGCCAGTGAAGTATGGGTACAGTCTGCTGGAGTCGGTTCTACGTTTTGTGTCATTGGTTGTACAGCCAATATAAGTGGGGCACTGTTTGATTTCTCCGGCACCACCACATTTTTCAAGGACTTTGCTGGTGCTCCTTCTGGTTCGGCAATCACCCTCTTCCTTTTTGATTTCTGATGCACAAGAACAACATTTGAGTGGAAAAACATGGTATGATGACAGATGGAATATGTATTGATAATGGATGGGCAGGGCATCTCGAGTTATATGATGAGTAAACTAAGCAGATGGAGGTGCAACAAAGTAGAAGAAATGCAAGACAACATATGCAAGATACGCGCAATCAATAAAACCTTGCCAAATTAGAACAGACACCTTGATGGGTGAACAGGACAGGCCATTTGCCTTTGACTCCTCGAGGTTAGAATAGTCATTAGGATGATATTCTGAACAAGAATCAACAGGTGGGGAGCGTACAAGTTTCATTGCTTCCAGAATGGCACTCAATGCCTTGGTGCCAATTTTGTAAGTCATTGCAGTGTTCCACAATATTCTTCTGATGCACGGATTCTGATATTCACTATAATTGCGTATAATATCTGAGAACCATGAAAACATAAATAGTTGTGAGATTATCTTTGTAATGCAGATGATATTCTAATATAGGGGCGCCCCAGTAAACACTTGTGTGCTATCACTGGATTCTGATGAGAGAGCTCATGTGTGCTGTAATATGGTGCGTGCATTTATATAATCTGGCACAAGTACACAAAAAATAGGCTCCAGAAGTAAGGATAGCTGGCAGATGATAGGTTCATAATATACTGTATAGAGAGTTTATTGCCAAACCATGATAACAAGAGCACACAACAACTAGGCAGATCACAGTGTACATAACAGGGGTACACCATAACCACGATATATAAATCAGGAAAGTGGAACTGGCTTGAAAATACGGTGTCGTATTGCTGCTAGTAATTGAAAGCCTATCGATCATGTATAGGCCAGCTCTATCGAACATGGTAAAGAAGAGCAAGCAGATTTTGGATAATAAAATGTTGGTTGCGCAGTGCCCACACGTGATGAACTAGAGCGCATTAAGAATGCAACTCCCAGCTATCTCTCGACCATTTCAGGAGGTTGGATGAAGATCCTACATCTCCTAACCCTTCTTCTTCCTCATCTCTGATTCTTCCCATACAGAACACTGCACGGGCCGCCGGCCGGACCACCGGCCCCCACCGCCTGTGTTCCTCCTCCACCCCCACCCCCACTCCCGCCCCAACCCCCACCCGCATCAAGTTTTCTTCGTTTGGCGAGGCCCCACAACCACCCGAGCCCCTTCGATCGCACTGGCGAACTCCAGCGAGCTCTAAAAAATCGACTGACCCAATTTTGAAATTTAGTCTACTATGATTTAACTAGTGTGGAATATAAAAGGGGAAAACCATAAGCATTGAGAGTATAGTGTTGAGCGTGCCATGGCGGATCTGAAGGTGAAAATCGGACAAAGGCAACTTTGCAACCAAGACAAGAAATCAGAGTAAAGCAGTGGCGATCTATTGTCTTGCTGCGATAAATAAGTTGAATAGATACGAAAGAGTACCGCCTCTGGTGCGGCGCCGTGTACGCATCTCCTAAGAATTTGACGGTGCTGCAGTAGCGATGGCTGTCGGTGGCGTGGAAGCAGATCTAGGAGGGTAGATGGTGGCGGCGGGGCGCGGTGGACGAGACGGTCGTAGGAGCGGCGCCGACAAGGTGGACAACGGCGGGGATGAAGCGAGAGGACGGGATGCGAGGATCCCAGTCTGAAGGCGTGGATGAGAGAGGTCGATCTCTTGTAATGGACAACGGCATCGGGGTATCAGCTCCGGCATGGTGGAGGAGGACGGCGGTGGATGGGGTGGCGAGCGGCGGCGGACGGAGGAGGGTGGGGTGGAGAGGGTGTTTTGGTGCCCACGGAGTACGAATGGGGAAAAGGGAGGTAGAGAGGAAGGGGGAACCATGTATTCAGGGCGCGCTTGTCTCAAATGCGACGAAATTTACAAACTTAGCCCCGTTTGAAATTTCTACTACATCACAACAACATTAGTCGGTTGGGGATAGGATGGTTATCTCGCATACGCTGAATATTTGCCGATGAGAGTTTGTTTTTGGTGCCCACCGTGTATGAATATGAATCATGGAGGGAGTCGATTTCGGCGAGGACACACTGTGTTTTGGCGCCCACCGTGTATGAATCCGGGTGAGAGGCGGTTACGTCATGTTTGGGTGAAATTACAAACCTACCCCTATCAAAACCTATAGAAATCTAGCAGATAGGCTTTGCGTGGAAGGGATAGGCAGTAGTAATTTCCATCTCACAAATTTTGGTTTCGGGCGGTTACTGCGACTTTCCCCGCTTCGTTCAAATTTTGCAGAGTGCATGTTTACCGTGTCAACTCAATTCGAATCCCGTTTGTCTTCTATTTTTTACGGGCGGGATCCATTTTCAATTGGTATTACATTCTATATACATCATTTTTCTATATATACTTTCAAAAGCACAACACCATTTATACATAAATATGGTTTACAAATGGCATGATCTCAGATTCATAAGGTTGTATCCATCAATTTGGATTTTCAAATATTTGAACCACTTTATGTTGAAATCCAATGTATGCATTCCTCGCTAACTGTCTCCAATTAATGTGTGTTTCATGCGGGTTTTTTACTTCTCAAACATGTATAATGTGTTTCACACACGCAACATATAGTGTAATCCCATTTAGACATTAATTGCATATAAACCATGCATTGTTTGTAATTAAAGAATCTATGGATCACAAATATTGATAAACTATATAACATTACACGTGTGCCCAAAGTCAAATGAATATGCATGTTTGATACACCAATTTGCGTTACGATATTATCGATGTCGTGATCTCCAGTTTAAATATTTGAATCCCCTTTAATCTAGATATTCGTCTCATATAGCTATCACTCATGCTTATATAGGACTATCTCTCTGGACCTATATGTGTTCATCGTCTCTCAGGTATCTCTCGTGATACCTGTATGTCGACAATGATCTTTTATCTTCGTAACACACTGACGATACTCTCTCCCTCGACCTTCATCACTCTATCTCTCTCTAAGTATATCTCGCTCCCTGCTATGTGTCTCTAACTATGATTCTCCATGTGGAATCTCTTTCTCTCACACAAACACAAAACTTTGTCTCCTGGGGTCTCATTTCTCTCTACTATTCCCATGTGTGCCACTCGCACACCCCTCATACAGATATGTCTTTTGCTCCTTAGATATGAGAAACTACGACTCTTCCTCTTCAATATCTCTTTCTCACACACAAACACAAACTCTATCTCCCATGGTCTCATATTTCTCCATTGTTCTCTTGTATGTCGCTCACACACACCCTCTCTCCCTAGAGATATCTTGCGTTCCCTCATATGTCTCTCTAGCTATCACTCTCGTTGTGAAATATCTTTCTCTCTCGCAAACACAAAACTCCGTCTCTCTGGATCTCATTTCTCTCTGATAGCTGTTTGTATGTGACTCACATGCACCCTCTCTCTATCTCTCTCACACCCACACACATAACCCAGCCTTCTGATCCACTCGACTCCTATCTCTAACGCACACTAGCTAGCATCTTTATCTTTCTATTTATCTATTTCTCCATCAACCTTCTTTCTCGCCCTCACTCTTGATTCCTATAATGCACACTACATATGTTTCTCTCTACATGCAGTCAAGTGCCTTCTCACACACATATATAACTTCACCCTTTGAACCACCCTACGATCATCTCCAACACCCAAACTAGTGGATGTCCCTCTAGCTAGCATCTCCATCTCTGTATCTATCTGTAGTTTCTCCGTCAACATTTCTTTCTCGCACGGAGTCTTGCTTCCTATCACCCACACTATATATGTCTCTCCATACATATGCATTTATAGGTTGATCTCTTTTGCACAATCGTTGCGCCTCACTCCCTCTGCTCGCCACAGATGCATGCTCCAGCCCACACCACTATCTCTTAAAGACAAAAACACATGCTCAATTGTCGGGCCTTCTTCCCTGCATTCTCACATGCATGCATATTGTCATACCGATCCGTCTCTCCCATGTCGTTGATCTTATGACTTATGTCTTCTTTCTTTTATCTCGATCATGCGCGGGCGCGCACACACACATCCGACGTATACATGTATACCTCTCACACATGCACGTTCAAGGTCTCTATGTCTCCATACATAGTTAATTACCCTCAATCCTAACACCACATTGAATCGTTCTCCTCTTTTGTGCACATAACTTCCGCCTGGATGGGTAAAACACACACTCACACTTAACAATCTCCTTCGAGCTACCCCCCCGCCTCTCACTCTTCCCCTATATCCCCAAAACCAATAAGACCATCCCTTTGTTTAATTCCCGCCTACATGCACCATCAATATATAGTAGTCTTCCTCGGTGTCTCTCGAACAAACACGTTCTCTCGATGTCGACTCCTCTCACGCGCACACACCTTCTCTTCCCTCTCTATGGGCATTTTATCTCTTGCACCCCATCGTTGGTGGCCTCTGTCATACACATCACCTCTCTATGATGAAGCCATGCACACTTAAATTACATCCACCACAGAGGACCCCACGACACGCACACACACACACACGCACCCCCCACACACACTAAGACTCCATCTCTCTCTCTCTCTCTCACACACATACACACACAAACACACACACACATACACACACACG
>NC_041381.1:137266630-137292599 GCF_002162155.2 Triticum dicoccoides
TCTCTATCCTCTCTCTCTCTCTCACACACACACACACCCCACACACACACACTAAGACTCCACCTCACACACACATGCTCTAGGCGGAGCATTTGTTCCTACCACCCTTCATCCAACCTTACCCCTATGATAAACAATCACCTTTATTTACTTATAACATGGACAAATTCTAGTTTACTTTAGTAGTCAGCAAACTTATCATCTGTACCCTTATAAAAAACGAGTTGGCGATGATGGTGTGCCTGCCATCTTGTAATACAGACCGTATGATCTATATCTAACGGATAGAAAGAAAACTATGATAATTTTACAAAAGATACCCGCACCTCTCTCCACATCATTATCTCCCGCAACCTCATTGCTCAGAATTAAAAAAGGAATAAGTCTCTGGAACAATCTAGCATGCATGGTGGCCGCTGCCGCCTGTCGGCGCCGTCCATCCCCATGCCTTCGCCCATTCCGACCACCAGTCACCACCACGCACCACTCCTCCTCGCCTTATCTCTCATCTTTCATTTTTTCGATGACATTCTCGAGATACCAGTTTTCCAATAAAATTCTCGAGATATCATTAGTTTTTACACATGGGATTACTCCTGCATGGGTCAATCACAATAGGTGTTTTGTAAAAAAATGCATATTGATGTTTCGTGCAATGCACGAGAATCTTGCTTGTAATTATATAACGCAAATCACGAGCAGGAAGTGACATTTTTTTGACACAACCACGTTAACATGGCCACGTAAATCACTAGCTAAAGTAAATACCATTATACTTATATCCCGATGCAAAAGGTTGAGTACATGTCTGAATAGTAGAGTCGCACACACACACTCTGTATCTCAAAATCTCTCTCACACACACACCAGTTACATGACACCCACTTAAGCAGACACATATGTTACAATTTGTGCACCCGCGGGTACACGTGATGCTGTGCATTTATTTAAGCCGGAAGGCGAACCCAAACAGTAGATGCATTCATTCCCCTCCCGCCACCTCTTCTTTGGTCGCCGTCGCCCGGTAGCCATGGGCCGACCGAAGGTAACAACATACGCCATACTCCCGCTGGAGCGACGCTTTAATATGGAAATTTTAGTGGTCATGCATGCATCTTTTTGTGCTAGCACTCCTATATAAGGGTTGACCTGTCGCTTTTCGCGGACGTGCGCGGGCGGTGAAAGAGGAAGGAGAAGGGAAGCGGGCTGTGGAGTAACTTTTTTACCACAATTTCTTAGGAAACTGAGTGCAATAATTGAGTAGTTTTGCAAACTACCAGTACTACACCTGAAACAGAAACCTATACTCCCTTGCCAGTGCGAAATTCCCATGTGAAACGGTCAGCGTCACCCTGGAGCGTCAGTGCTGCATTAATACCCGACTAGAGTGGAGGCGACCTCTCACTGGCGCCGGCTTTGAAGTGGCGCGACGGCCGAGAGAGCGCCGCTTCCCGGTGCACGCGACTGCTCCGCGTCGAGACTGGCCATAGGCCCTGTTTGGATCCATGGGTTAGAGTTAGTTTGAGATAGTTGGGGCACAAATAGCCCTAAAGTATCCAAGCATGAGGGTTTAAATTGGAGCAAGTTGCACCGAACCCACCAAAAAACTATCCCACCCAAGAGGTGCTAACTGGAGATAGTTCTCATTGGGACCACTGAAAAATCGCTTTTCTCTCTCCATGAAGTGCATTTATTGTCAATCTAACCCTGTCACCCAAATACCTCTTTGGCTACAGTTAGTTCAGGGTTAGTCATGAGTTAGTCTAACCTCTAGCTAAGTTAGAGTATCAAACAGGAGCAGTATAGGACATGCAAGTTGCTCAAAGCATATAGGCAAATTCGTACGTGAAAGGATTTTTTTTCTATTTGAAAACTGAACGTGAAAGGCATTTTTTTAGAATGCTCTTGGCATGTCGCTAACATGTGACAGTTAACCGACCTCAATAGAAGGCAGAAACGCCAGCCCGCCGCACTTTGATAGAGACGAGGAGGGAGAAGCAATACAGGCTGCTGGATTACTAGAGATAGGTGTCGCACGGAAGCCAAGAAATATGGTGATAGCGTGGGTTAGCCATGTACTAGTATGATGTAACTACACTGGGCTGCCGTGTTTGGTACTCTTCAAGTCCACTGTGGAGATGATTGGTTAATTTTATATCGCTGAATAATATTAAATATTATGAGTGCAGACGCTCCACCACGAGGTTCCTTGCTCCTTCTCGGTCGTCCAGAATCTATGTTCTTCCACTCTATTTTTTACGTGAGCTTTGTTCATCCTTTTGCCAACACGCGAGACATCTAGCATCAAGGTGCACGTGTTATGCAAGGATCGTTCCATCTATATGAAGAACACGTGGGACTGGAACTACGAGACGGACATGTAACCAGGAGTGGACGTACGAACCTGAGTAATGTAGCGCAACAAGTGAAGTAGAAAGGCACAAATGGTATGAACATGCATGGCATATAGGGTGTGTTTGGTTATGTTCTCGTCTCAGCATAGTTGTTCCCTCTTCATGCATGCTCAACTGAACACCCCTCTTCATGCATGCTCTCTTCATGCATGCTTCTAGTGTATTTGTGCTAAACTAGTGTGGACTCATGCACCCTCCATACACTCTACCAAACACCCAAAAGTAGGCCGAGAAGGGAACTCTTGGGCGGCATTTGTATCTTACTACGTACTACAACTAAATGTTGTACGTGCAATGCACGGTGATGTTATGGAGTACGTGCCTAAGTACTCTACTACTACTATATTAATTGGAGGCACATATTAACTTTTATATTTGTTTACGTGTATGCCCCTAGACCTTCCAACTAGACGTGTCCTTCTCTCCAGGTCGCACTTTTTATTGTTCATACCACTAAGTACTACTACATGTGGTCTTCGACCCAGAAGTGGAAGAAGTGGAGACGCTCTACCACACTGTTTTTTTACGCTGGGCTCTACCACGCTGTTCATGTCCCACTCCTTTCGCTGACATGTGGGACATCCAGCACGATCCGTGTTTGGCACCCTTCGTCGTAAGAGTTGAAACGCTAGCATTCATCAGAAATAAAAAATAATTATAAATCGGAAGTGATACTATTTTTTTGCGAAACAATCAGCAGTGATACTATACCACGCGGTTTCCTTGCTCCTCGATATCGGAAAGAATACTTATGTTCGCCAACATGTGGGACGTCGACCATCCTGGTCCACTTTTTTTTTGCGAATATCCTGGTCCACTTGCCATGCATGTAGAACTCCAAGGGAGAGTCACCCAGGTCGTCGCGCCGCAGTAACAATGACTAATGAGCCATCAAATCACAGGCCCACTTCCCACTTTGAAGTTGCTCGGACGAAGGAACCATCATGACTTCGTTGAATTCCGCTTCTTGAAGAAAACTACTGTACCAGCAGTACTGCTAGCTACAGTACTTACTCCAACAGAGGCCTCCTTTCATTCATAGGATAGGAATATGAAAATCATAGGAAGTGAGATGACATGCATCTCAATTCCTATAGAGAAAGAGATGCCATTTGATGCTTAGGATAGGAATTTTTCCATTTAGTCTAGGCTAATGTACTGGTAATTTTCTCTAAAAACTACAATAGTAACTAGTAGTACACGGTCACCGTCTCTCCAGAATGTCAATGCCACATTCACCGGACTTAACTGCAGGTGCAATTGGTGTGTCACTGACATGCGGGCCAGATGCCCATTGGGCCCACATGTCAGTAACCCAAACGCATCTGCAGTTAAGTCACTGAAGCAACGTCCACATTCATGCCTGACGAACCTACTCCGGCGCCAGTTGTCCATCCGTCTGCCGCGGATCATTGCCATTCGCCCGCTATATTAACTTGAGCCCCAGCTCCCAGCCATAGCCAAAGACCCACACTTATTCTCCTCCGGTCCCTTCCTTCTGTCGGCACCACTTCAACCATGTCCTCCTGGCGCTCCAAAGCTCTCTTGGACGTTCTATCGCAGGAGCAGACGAGGGACATTGGCGGCTCCGCTCCGGGCGCGCTCCAAAGCTCTCTTCGACGTACTGTCACAGGAGCAAATGAAGGAGATCGCCGGCACCCCCCCGGCCGCCCTCTGCTGCCACGACCACGAAGCCGATGCGCATGCGCGGGCGTAGCCGGCAGCAAGGAAGAGTAGTACACGGTAGGTTGCCGCCGCTCTGGTCCCGGGAAGGCCACCGCTACTCCACTTAGTCGATGCCAAGCTTGGTGGGGTACACATCAGCGGCCGATTAGCCGCTTGACAGCGACGTGGAGGCAGAAATCTTCAGAACCTTGTGCTCCGGAGGAGGAGGTTATCGAGGCGGATGAGGAGGAGGCAAAGGAAATGGCCAACTTTCTCGGGTTCATGGCCGGACATGGTGGTCGGGTGCCGGCGATCGTTTAGATTAGGTTTACAGTAGGTTTTAGTACGGTTTGTGCGAAATATGTAATGAATTTCGTCCAATTTGTAGGAAAAGTTTTCGAAATGTAATGAATTTCATCTGGTTAATTTGAAATTTGCTTTGTTTGCATGAATTTCGTCCGTTTAGTTCATATAATTGTCGAAAGGTATGCGGGCAGCATCGGATGGCATCCATCAGTGTCCTCGGACAGATGCCGGTGTAAATTTGTGGGCCAGCGCTGGAGATGCCCTAACTATCATGCTATAATTGCTAACTATCCTCCATTATTTGGCAGGGAACAGTTATCCCTCGATCAAAATCAGATCCGTGGTGTTTCACACTCCTCCCGCGTAAGAGTGTAAACTCTTGCTTACATAAAAATGGAGCAAGTGGATGGCACTGTAGCACGTCATATCACTGGAACTAGCCCGCCTAACGAGCGGGAAAGCACCGCCCTCGTCATTTTGTTCTGGATTTCTATCGATCGATCGCGTGAAAATGTTACGCTTCGCAAGTTCTAAAGGAAAAGGCGGCACACTTACGACTCGTACGCGTCGCAACCCCGACAGTCCGGCTCACACGCCACTCACCAGAGGGGACACACGTTGTCTTGCAATTTCGTTGAAATGTGGGACCGTAATTGAATAAACCGTCGATAGCCGAAATCTAATCGCTCGGCGGGCGTTGGCTGAGAAGAGAGAAACAAGGGAGGGAGAAGAGATCGCCCGCCCGCCGCACACGGACTCCAAGAAATATATGGTGATAATGTGAGGTGGGCCATGCTAGAGTCCGGACCACTTCCGGAGCCCGCTCTCACCGCCCTGGCCCCTCAAGATGCCAGCTGCCCGCCGCATGCATGCATAGCAAGTAGTACTCCTTATGTGGAGGAGAGAGAGGCATTGAAAAAAGTCAAGGAGTGGGCTCTACAAGAGCCCGTCTCTACACGTGCTCCTAGGTATAAAAAAATAATTCTCAAAAAAGGCATAAAAACAATTGTGTCTTAGAAAAAGAAAGGTAAAAACATTTGAGAGGAAATAGATAGAGAGAAAGTGAGAAAAAGTTGTAACCTGGGCATTACATGAGGAAGGAGGGAGTGGTGCACATGCCAAGTTCACTGGGCTGCCGTGTTTCGCACTCCTCCATCGTAACAGTGGAGACAATAGCTTTCATACAAAATAAACAATGAACACTCGTTGCTCATCCTCTATATCAGAAAGAATACTTTCATTCACCGGCATGTGGGACGTCGACCATCCTGGTCCACCTGCCATGCATAAAATTATCCTGGTCTACCCCGGTCGTATCGCAGGCCCAACCTTTCCTAGTGTAAGTTGTTCGGACGAAGGAACCATCACGACTTCGTTGAATTCTGCTTCTTCAAGAAAACTTACTGTACCCGCAATACTGCTACCACACGCGAAGACTGGACGGCACTGTACCACATCATATCACTGAAACCCACTAGGCCAAACTAGCCTGCCTAGGTCATCTATTTTGGAACGGAGGGAGTACGTCTCTGCACTACTATGATTTTGTGTTGCACGTTCTCTGTACTTTTGATACGATTTTCATATCCTATGAACCAAATGAGGCCTGAGTGTATGTTGACTATTGTCTGATTGATTGCTAAGCCTACAATTTTAGGAGCTAGGGCTATTGGTCGATCGACGAGGGATAAGTATCAGCGTACCACGAGATCATCATCCCCAACGTTTCTCTTGGTGAGTGTTTTGCAAGTATTATAGCTCGCACAGTAGCTAGCCTACGAACACCAAGAATCATCAAACAAGCCCTGCTAATATGATAAACAGTTCAAACTTACATCTAAGCATGCCATATATTACATCAAAAGCTGGTGAGGATACATCTGCTTCCATAACTCGGAGAGGGTTCGCATGATTCATCGCATGATTCACTATCAAACAGAAGTAGCAAGATCCGCCCACACAAGACAGTGCACTAGCCGTAAGATGGTTTAATAACATGCATCGTTCTGGTAATTAAACACAGGGCAATGCAAACTACCCTGAAGGATTAGCGCGACCAACTATTTCTTGTCATCGATCTCTCAGGCAATGACCACAGCACAGACAGCGGCATGGGGATCGATTTCTGGGGCGATGTCCATAGGACTGACCGCGACATTAGAATCGATCTTTGGGGCGATGTCCACAGTATGGACAGTGGCATCGGAATCGATCTGCGGGGCGATGCCAACAGGACGGGCCACGACATCGGAATCATCAAGGACGTCCACCGGCACCTGCACAACCCTAACATATTAGCAAGCACATTGCAAATAATCAAAAACCACAACTATGGTAATAAGCCATTATTTCTTACCTTGTGCAGCTCACCGGGGGATCTCATCCCTCCGGGGGCCATCTCCTAGTCCTTGATGGGGGCCGTCACCTTGCCAGGGGAATACTGCTTCTCAACGGCGACTATCTCCTTAAACTCGGTCTTGAGCCTCACATAGGATGCAATCAGAGTTCCTGTGGTAGGCACGGTGGGGCCCTTGCTGTTCTTCCAACTTTCTTTGAGGAGTTCGTCCGCCAACGTCCTCAACTCTTTGGCCAGTGCTTGTTTCTTAGAGTTCTTCGTCTCCATGGGTTGGCCCGCCAACATGGTCAACTCGTTGGTCGGTGCTCGCTTCCTGGAGATCGCTGTCTCCAGTGGGTTGTCCACCGACAACTCTTTGCCTAGTGCTCCAGGATTCATCAATGAACTGACAAACAAAAAGCAATCGAAAGGAAACCATAATCGCAATGAAAATGGGAAAATAATAGGATGTGAGAATCGGTCGGTGCTTCGCAAAAAGAAGATTCTTGGAATGAAAATATAGCAGCATAACTGATTCTCCCACCTTTCCTTCCTCGGTACAGAAGAAAATGGCAGAAGTGAGTAGCCTGGAGTGAGGTTTTCTTCAAGAAAGGGAAGAAAGGGCTTGAACGAGCGTTCCAGTGAAATGATGGTTGCTTCGTCCAGTCCAACTTGGAGGCCACCTTACCACTGCTGGTAAAGGTGTGGGTTTTGTGATATGACGGCTCATGACGGCCACACCGGGGTGATAGGTGAGTCTCGACTATAGCACCTGGCTATGATTTGGTGGATGGCACGCGGGCCCGGATGCTTTGAAATGTCCCGCATGTAGATAGAGCGGCTAGTCATATAGGAGTGCTCAATATTGTGCACCGCGACCAAGGCAGAGAGGAAAATGAGAGAACTATGTAATTAATGCATGAGTTTAATTAGGGTAGTTTTGTAAAGTACAAGATACATTCCTCCAATCGCAAAATGCCTTGGTTCATGAGATTTGAGATTTGAGCCCTATAAAACGGAAGGGATGGAGTACTGCACACGGTGTAGTCTAGTCACTTGTTGAAATCTCTAGAAAGGCAAATACTCCTTTCTGATTTACAGGGCTATACTACTCCCTCTGTCTAGGTGAGTAAGTCATCTTATGAAAACCAAATAGTCCCAAAACACTTAGGCGCGGTGCATTAACTTCTACCTTGTTTCTTGTTTCTTGACATATCAACCAATAAGAGATGAGAGGTGTGCATGCTTTTAATGACTTGCAATGGCTAGTTCATTGCATGCAATTCTATTAATTAGCAAATAAACATTGGTGACCCAGGAGGAAACAGTGCTAAGCGCGTGGACCTATGCAGAATGAGTATCAACCAATGGATAATGGAGTTGAATTGTTAAACAATAGCAATTTTGTCTCATGCAAGAGCGTGTCTAGTATATGCGTGCTCCAAGGAACCACACCACGCGAGCGTTCGCAACTGCCATGTTCGGGTTGCGCTTGGCTCTTCGCCTCTTCGAGAAGACGAACAATGATGTTACTCCTACTTCCATAGTATCGAATCCACTGTTGCATGTCCGTCCACCTCGTGCGGGAGGGATAGCGTGCACCGAAATCTTCTACGTACTGCTCTTGCCTTTGCCTCTATGACAGGTGGGCCCAACATGTGGTTGGCCCTCCTGTCATGCAGCCAAAGGCAGGTGCAGTTAAGGAAACGGAGCTTAGTCCGCGAGGGAGAGGGCATTGTAGTAATCAAATTTCTCGGTCTTGTACGAGTTGACACGACACATCAAAGCACTGCACTCGATATAAGTCTTTTTACACATTTCAAATGGGCTACTTCGTATGTACGACATATTCTGCTTCGTATATAGTCACTTGTTGCAATCTCTAAAAAGACTTATATTTGGAAACGGAGGGAGTACAACGGATGCATGCATGCCATGACTTTCGTTTTGATACTTGCATGTGTTGATTTGATGCACCTGGCCAAATTTTGACTATAAATTTAACTAACCAAATTTTCATGCATGTCACAAAAAATTACGGGGCTGTTTGGATTGTGACTATGTTTGTTTTATATTGCCACATTATTTTTCCCACACTTGCCACACTTGCCTAACCTGAGTTGCTCAAATTGTTAGACACACTTTGGCTTGCCTAAGGGAATCTTGCCACATATTTTGTGTCTATGACATGTGGGGTTCACTACTAATAAAACAATTCTTGTCTTAGGTGTGGCTAATAAAAAAGACTTATATTTAGGAATGGAGGGAGTAGAAAATATAAATAATAATGCATGTTGGGGCAACCCATGTTTCCGCTAATTTTAGCCATGGGCTTGTTCACAATTTTTATGAGGGGGTGGTTGTTCATTTAATGGAGGGACTTGTAGTACCAGACTTGAACGATACAAAGTGCGACCTGGCACACCGTAACACCACTTGGAACAAGCAGGTAGCTATCTAAAAAAAAAATCAACAACTAAAAAAACCCGCGACCTAGCATGTAGTAGTACACAATTTTAAATGATTGTTTTGATGGAGTGAAAAAGGAAAACTACCCCACTACGTATATATAGGCCGGAGCCTCCGCGCTTGCTTGCTAGGGTTGTTCTATTCACACACTCATCCTCTCTAGATCTAAACAAGATAGTGGTAGTAACACTGTCTTTCTCCCTTCAAAAAACACTGGCTTTCTATCCTCACCGCTGGTTACAGATCCGGACGTATCCCCCTCCGCCGGTGAAGGGGAGGAGGGGCAGCGTTTAGGCCATCGTCGACAGCAAGGGAGGAGACCCACTGCCGTCCGCACCGTTATCTCTGGCCGAGCGCCGGCGCAGGAGGTCCTCCGATCCCTTTGTCGTTGCCTGTGGGTGGATCTGGCCTCCCACCGCCCACCTATCCACATCCCAACGACCTTCAGGTATATCTTCGTTCGAAACCGCCTTAGCTCTACTTCCCTAGCTTGCTACGTTGCTGCATGTGCATCATTTTCTACCTCTCAGCCCCTCTCAATCGGATGGTCCAATGTCACCTATTTTTTCTTCTTCTATTGTTAGAGGTAAAGATACTTCATGGAGTCGAATCTTGTACTCCCTCCGTCCGAAAATACTTGTCATTGAAATGGATGTATCTAGATGTATTTTAGTTCTAGACACATCCATTTTGATGACAAGTAATTCCGGACGGAGGGAGTACTTGGTTCAAACAAGAAATAAAGTGGTGGTGGGGGAATTTAGTATGTACATCGGACTTGGTACAAACAGGAAGGAAAGGGGGTGAAAGTAGTATAGACTGGTCATCCAACCAGTCTCTTGGTTGAAAAGGGAAATATAGGGGTAACGCTGTACACAGTGGTATGACCAGGACTAGATTTGCTATCCACACATAGGAGTAGGTGGCTAGAGTGAACAAAAATGGGACCAACCCAGATATGTTTCTTGGATGTTTGTTTCTCGGGGCAACAAACTATGAATCACCACTTTATGCCCTTGTTTACGTACATGGTGCTGGACTGTTGGTGCACCCACTGTCCCATGCCCTTATACCAAATATTTAGGCTCCGTTCGGAATAAAGGGGCAGAAAACATAGGTCGATGAAAATAGAGGAATAGGAAAGGAATGTAGGTATAAAACTATGGAACAACGAACCGGAGGAAACTCGCAAGAGAATGTGTTCGGATGGACTACGAAATGTACAGATTTCTTTTTTAGAGTTGCATGCTTGGCAGTATGAGATGCTATTTGTTTATTCAGTTGCACAGTGACTACTCTTGTCCTCACCTCACATACCACACATAGGTTGATTTTTTTATTCCGGCAAACACAGCACAGCAACCTGTCTAACGCATGGTAGCGAGCGCCTGCCTCGGGCTTCCGCCCGAAAAATGAGCAGCGCGTGGATGTTTCTAATCCTATGGAATCAGTACTACCAGACCAGCTTTCCTATGAAACACTATTAACCCTTCCCGTGTTCTGAATGGTTGGAAGGGAAAGAATACCGTAGGAATTGTGTTCCTACGAAAATCCTGCACCAAACCTGTGAATCGAACGCAGCCTTAGATGTTCTTAATCTAATGTCCCTGGTAAAAATGAAGCCATGCCACTGTTACAAGCCATGACAAGTTTAGCCAAATGTTTTTGCCTGTAATTGTTTGAGACTCTGACTGTTTCCTCTATGCCTTTTTGTGCAAACAGGATATCCAATTCACCAGGTTGCTGTTGTGACCTTTTGGTGCACTGCACAAAACTCTTCTTAAAAGAAGTGACTTTTGTGTTGTTTAACTGGAATGTCAGAATGGAACAGTTGGTTCAGTTTGGCGGAACTGCACAAAGGGAGATCTGTGTTCCAATCCTCATCATCCATATTGGCGTTATAACCTTCCTTTAGGTAAGAATGATATTTAATGCATGTGTTCATCTCTATTTTCCGACTGCCATGAGAAAATAATGCTGTTTTTTACTAGTACACTTGTACTCCCTCACTGACAAAACCAATTCTGAATTAGAAGGCCAATCATGTACTTGGTTTCACCAACTGGTGAGGAGAAAGAGAAACAGAGCATGAAGAGGAAGAAGAAGAAGAATAAACAGTGCCAAGGCAATCTTGCTGAAGCCAAAGGCCTCAGTCGAGGCCATTCAAGGGCTCCGGCAACGACTACCTTACATGTCAGACAATCCTCCAGGGAGCCCTTCCACTTCTGCCATCTCACTTAATTAATTAGGAGTACTTAAGTACCACTAATTTATTATTGCCTAATTTTCCTGTTGGAGTTAAACAAATCTTTAGTAGGACCCTATGCTGAATCATGTACGTGTGTAAGTTTGTCTATGGAGGTGAATCATGTGGTGGAGCAGGGAGGGAATATTATTAGTGTCATGACATAATAGTGCTATTGTTTTGCATGTCAATTTATTGCCATTGGTTCAATGAGGCAATGTTTTGCGTATTGTCCTTCATGAATTTGATGCTACTGTTTGAGTAATATGCTAATGTATTCCTATCCTTTCTCACTGAGCTAATGAAGGTTTCACCTTGTTCCTACTTGTGCAAACATGGATCATGTTGTGCCAATCATACATTTTAGTGGAACTACAGAAGACAATACAATGAACTGTATCCCAGCCAGTGCTTTAACTCTGTTGGAAGTTCTTGATAATCTTTCGATATAATCTCAGCACTGGTAAACAAGAGTGATTTCAACCATACATTTGAAGTGCGTAAAAATATATACTATTGTGTGATTCCAGTGAGTGTTTTATCATCTCTTATGGGACTACATGAATAAGCTTTTTTTCTCAGGTTGGTATGGGCCTAAGGCCTTCATCCATATTAGTTTGCTGTCATCTGTATTTGTATTGTGCTACTGTCATGAGAAACTCCTTTATCTTTGCACGTTAAAGTTTTGCAACCTATGATAAATGGCAATGCTTTGAGTGTTGAGTTGAGATAATTGGCACTGATTAAATAAACTAATACCTCTCTTTAAGCAAGACTACTATGTTGCTAACTTCACCGATTAAGATAATGAGGGTGCTTCTATTTGTTAGTGTATGTTCATCAACTAGTCCCACTATTACAGTAATCTCACTCTCTCAATATATGTGCCAACAGGGATGCTCAATTTTGGTGGAACTGCACAAAAACTTTGGGTGCTTCATTGCCTCGACAGCTTCCGTCCTTTCCTGTCAATTGCTAATCTCCGCTTCCTTTCTTCCTTTGCTGTCAGTCGCTTGGCTTATCTCGGCTTCCAGTCAAAGGAAATAGTAATTGATATGCTACCTCACATAGGGTGGTACTGGTCTTTATCCTGTATTATGGTACTGCCTGTCATATGTATTGGTAATTTGGTATTGTGCTACTGTTTGCCGATTTCGTAAAGGAGTAATTTGGAGCCTGTACTCGTAGGAAAATCATTACATCGGGTGATTTCAGTAGAACTGCACAAAATGATCAGATGGACAGGTACTTTTGCTGCTGCTATGTACTCCAAAGTTCTCTCAGACAAGCATCAATGTTGACAAGAAGTGCCTATATTCATTGGAGTATCAACCGGCGTCAACCAATTGTCAAACTCCAAGTATTAGGAGAGTGAACGCCAAAAATATTGCTTGGTGCATAGCCCAGAAAAACGCAGTCCAGTCTTTGGTCCCAACTTGTGCCTTTTGGTTATCGGCACATATGGTAGCGAACTATATGGCATAGAGTCTAAAGATTCCAGACAAGTTGGTTGACGCGTATATTCATCTGGCACTTAATCAGTCTGCACGCCAAGGATGCTCCATTTCAGTTGAACTACACAAAATATTTGGGTGGTTCATTTTCTCAACCGCCTCCTTTCTCATCTGCAATGTAGAATTTTGGCGAGATAGATGACCAAGATGATCCAGTAAACTAGTTGGATGAAAGTAGTGGCCAAGTTGCTCAAACCTCCCTCGGCACGAGGCCACTATTTGAGGATAAACCTACAAGCAAAGTTCAGATTGTCTGTGTTGCCTCTTATGTACTCGAAAGTTTACTCGTACAAGAACTAATTTTAGCAAGAAGTACCTCCAATTGAACACCATTTACCAGTCTGTACCCTAGGTAATTAAAGTTCGTCCATGGATCATATTGGCTGTGATCTCAATCATTTGGATGCATAAACATACTGAACATGTGTATATCTGAATCTTTTTGTGAATTATGTATGAATATTGTCGTGTGATCTATCAATCATTTGGATGCATAGATATGCTGAGCTTGTGTATATATGAATCTTTTGAGTTGTTGATAGTGAATGTTGGCTATGAATATGAACGTGTCCTGTGAATCTGAGTTTCATATGAATGTTTACCTTTTTTGTTGTATTTGTGTGTGAACTTGTTAGTATGCCTACTGTGGGGTATAAAACACAGGTCTCTTATAAAAGTAATGCTGTGTCCAATTTATGTTTTCCCTTCTAACCACATTATATATATTTATATTATTACTATTATCGTATAATTTATAGAGACTTATATATACATTATAAAAACATCCCACGTGTTATTAACTTATAAAAGTAAATGCTTAACGGAAGTTGGGAAGGAAAATCCTGGTTGTTTTTGACTCACAGGCAAGGAAAATCCTGGTGATTGCGTACAAAAGCTTGCGAAGGTTTTAAGGACCAATTTAATAATAACGCGCTCATTTTTATTTTGAGCAATAACTTGCTAATTTGCTAATTATATATATAAAAAATGTGCCTCTCCAGTTTATTCTTTGATATTAATTGCTCCTTCTAACATAACATTATATATATAACGAGCCCACCTAATACATGTATTTCAAGGAAGTGCAAATGGGCTGGGATTTCTTAGAAAATATAAATGGGCCTGATTGACGCAAAATTATTTGTTCACCCAGCCCAGCAAACGGACTGTACATTCTAGAAAACATGGGTTAAATATATGCCACATTTTTGCAGGCTGACATGTGGGCCAATAGGTCGAAGCCTACGCAGGGCGTTGTCAACTTGGTCAAAAAATGATTGTGTCATCCACAGCCATTAGATTTATATCCAACGGCGGGCATGCACCTTCAATCTCTCGTCTTCTTCCTCCAGCATCGCCGGGACCGCCTGGTCCGGCCTCCGGCGGCTAGCAGCTCTGCTTAGCACGCATCGCTGCGAAGCACTACCCCACCGCCAGCCAGGCTATCCCTCCACCCCTCGACACCTCCCGTTATTCTCCACAGACTACAGCCCCATGCCGCAACAGAACCATTTATAACCCTTCTCCTCCTCTCAATCTGCGACTCCACTGCCACGTTTTCCCATCTCCGAGTCGTTCCCGTCCGGGGCCTCGCCATCGTCCACCACCTCGCTGCGTTTGGTGCGGCGTGGTCAACAAACGAGAGTCATCGGAAGATGACTGTACGTGGAGAGCCTGACAGCTGGGACCCACGAGGTCCATGGTCGCACGCAAGGAAAGTTCCTCCTTATTAAGATGAAAAAAATGTTTCCTCCACCTGACAGCTGGGACCCACCGGCTGTATCTTCGCATGGAAGGAAGTGCCTCCTTGTTTTGTGAAAAACAATTATTCATCCCGTTGACAGCTGGGACCCGTCAGATTTGGTGAGTGACTTGTGGGCTTACTAAGAGGACGTGTGAGCACGGCTTTGTAAACTTAATCAACAAATGATTCTAGCAACTGGACCGTTGGATGTTAATCCAATAGTCGTGCTCCTTCTTCAACCTCTGTTCTTGCTCCTGTCTCCCATGGGCGGCACCGTGGCTGTGCTGCTACACACCCGAACTAGCAAAGTTTCCCACTCCTCTCCATCTGCGACTCCACTGCCCCGTCTTCACCATCTCCGGGTCATTCCAGTCTGGGTGCGCTCGGCAAGGTGTGGTCAACGTGGTCAACAACCGAGAGTCATCGGAAGATGACTGTACATGAGAGGCTGACAGTGGGGACAAACCACGCCCATGGACGCATGCATGCAACGGAATGCGGCGAGCTCAACGTGGTCAAGGAACGACTTCCATCAGAAGTATAGTGTACGTGGAGAGTCTCAGCTGGGTCCACGGCCGCAGCAAGTAAGTGCCTCCTTATTACGCGGAAAATAATGATTCCTCCAAATGAGAACAGGGACCCACTGGACGGGCCACCGTATTTTGCAAAAAAATGTTTGCCCCCTGACTGCTGGGACCCACCTGACAGGCCACCATATTTCGCGAAAAAACGTTCCTCCCGCTGTCAGCTCAGACCCACCGGAAGTGCCTCCTTATTACGCACAAAAAATGAATACTCCCCCGGCTAGCTAGGACCCACCTTGGTGGGAGGCTGACTTGTGGGCCTACTAAGTTGACGGGGACGAAGGGCTTTGTCAACTTAGTCAATATGAACGATTCTAGCTCCAGTGACCGTATGACGTCCATCCAACGGCCGTAGTGCTTCTTCAACCTCTGGTCTTCTTGCTCCAGCCGCCCAAAGCAGCGCCGGTCGTGCCGCATGCTCCTGCCTCCCGTGGCCGGCTGTGCTGCCGTGGAGGCCTCACCGCCCCCTACTATATCCACCGCTGGCCAGGCCCTGCGGCGATGGCAGCCTCACACTGCAGCCGAACCAGTGAACCCTCTTACTCCTCTCCACGCGGGCTTCTAGTGCCGCGTCTTCCCCGGCTCCGCGTCGTCCCTTCCTAGGCCTCGCCGTCGTCCACCGCCATGGTGTTCCTCCGCGCGGCATGGTCAACGTGGTCAAGGAACGACTTACATCGGAAGAGTACTGTACGTGGACAGCCTGACAGCTGGGTCCACGTCCACAGCCCAGTTTTTTTGTGATTTGCCAAGTAAGTCGCTTTGTCAGGCCTGTTGGGCTGCAAATCTTTCAAGAGGAGGAGAGATTTCATCCGTCTGGCTGAGAAAATGGCCCATCAGTAATGAGAAATGGGTTGTACATTTCTAAAACACATCAAACCGGCAATTAGTTTGAAATATCTTTTTTTCATTTTGAGATTTTAAATTACATTAATTTTTATGCATGGAGAATTTGTTGGATTTTATATTGATATACATTTATTTTTAAAATTAGTTTGAATGTGGGTCAAAATTTCGGGATTAAAAACAGTTCAGACCGCACCGAAATATGCAAAATTTCATATAATTTTTTAACCGTGGCCACAATATGGGCTGTAATGCTAATAAAAAGAATATGGGCTAAAAAAACCTTAAGAACTAGCAAATGGGCCGTAAATTATTAGAAATAATGGCAAATGGGACGTATGCTGTTTTCCACAGATTTGAGGCTTTCGTAAAAAAAGTTTGACGCACAAGCAATGACTGTTGGATGTCCATCCAACGGCCGTCGTGCTTCTTCAATCTCTGCTCTTCCTGCTCCAGCCGCTCAAACAAGCGCCAGCGGGACTGCCTGCTCCCTCCTCCCCACGGCTGGCTGTGCTGCCGCGCAGGCCTCACCGCCCCCCCGTACTCCCATCGCTAGCCTAGCCATCCCTCTACTCACCC
This sequence comes from Triticum dicoccoides, assembly GCF_002162155.2. Taxonomy (NCBI): domain Eukaryota; kingdom Viridiplantae; phylum Streptophyta; class Magnoliopsida; order Poales; family Poaceae; genus Triticum; species Triticum dicoccoides. The sequence goes on from NC_041381.1 coordinate 137,283,329, forward strand.
ACACCTGCTATTATTCTCCGGCGATGGCAGACGAACCAGTAAACCCTTGTATAGTCATACTCCCCTCTGCGTGGGAAACAACTACCGAGTCTTGCCTGCCTCTGTGTCGTTCCCTTCCTAGGCCTCGCCGTCGTCCACCGCCCTGGTGCTCTCGGCGCGGCCTGGTCAACATGGTCAATGACCGACATGCATCTGAAGTTGATTGTACGTGGAGAGGCTGACAGCTGGGTCCACGACCGCATGCAAGGAAATGCCTCCTTATTACGCGCAAAATAATGATTCCTCCACCTGACATCTGGGACCCACTGAAAGGGCCTATGTATTTCGCGAAAAAACGTTACCGCTGCTGTCAGCTTGGGCCCACCAGCTATATCTTTGCACACAAGAAAGTGCCTCCTTATTATGCAAAAAAATGAATACTCCCCCTACTAGCTGGGAACCAGTATAGTGGCAGGCTGACTTGTGGGCCTACTAAGTTGATGAGGACGGAGGGCTTTGTCAACTTAGTCAATACTCCAGTGACCGTACGATGTCCATCCAACGGCCGTATTGCTTCTTCAACCTCTGGTCTTCGTTCTCCAGCCGCCCAAAGCAGCGCCGGTCGTGCCGCTTTCTCCTGCCTCCCGTGGCCGGCTGTGATACCGCGGAGGCCTCACCGCCCCCTACTACTCCCACCGCTAGCGAGGCCATCCCTCTAATCACCGACACCCCTTGTTATTCTGCGGCGACGACAGCCTCACACCACACCCAAACTAGTGAACCCTCATACTCCTCTTCACGTGGGCATCCACTGCTACGTCTTCCCCGGCTCTGCGTCGTCCCCTTCCTAGGCCTTGCCGTCGTCCACCGCCGTGGTGCTCTCGGTGCGGCGTGGTCAATCTGGTCAACGACCGACTTCCATCGAAAGAGTACTGTGCATGGAGAGGCTGACAGCTGGGTCCACGACGGCCACAAGGAAGTGCCCCCTTATTATGCGCAAAATAATTATTCCTCCACCTGACAGCTGGGACCCACCAGACGGGCCACCGTATTTCATGAAAAAACGTTTCCCCTCTGACTGCTGGGACGCACCAGCTACACCTTCGCACACAAGGAAGTGCGTCCGGGCAAAAAACAAACAAACAAGACAATTCGCACCCCTGACTGCTGGGACCCACCAGCTACATCTTCGCACGCAAGGAAGTGCCTGACAGTCGGGACCCACCTGGTCAAAGCATACATAGCATTCTCGTTCTGGTCGCGAACGTGTATGTACATATATACTGGTGGATGTAGAGGCACACACATGTCGTAGTAGAGGTGCACACGTAGCATGTACACGTACGTACAGCGGCCAAGGTGCAAGAAAGAAAATATGGCCACGTATGTGTACATACAGGCGGGGTCTCAAACGCCTACTCGTGCATACGTACAACGAGGGCTCATGTACAAGGCTGGGTCGGAACAGAGAAACAGCGTCGTCATCGTGTTCATGGGGAGGCAACGGAATGCGTTGTGTTCATGGGGAGGCAACGGAATGCGTCGTGTTCATCGGGAGGCAACGGAACGCGTGGGAGCCAACTGGCTGGGTTGGAATGGAATGCGTCGTCGTGTTCATCGGGAGGGCTTGGACGGAACATGCGATGGAAACGAGGCCCGGCGTACCGCGGAACGGAGGAAGCAGACCTCCTACGGTCGAAACGGTGGTCCTGTTGATCAGGAGGGGTGTGGCGTACCACAAAACGAAGGAAACCGACCTCCTACGGTCGAAACGGGGGTCCTGTTGATTGGGAAGGGTGTGGCCTACCGCAAAACGGAGGAAATGGAGCTCCTACGGTTGAAACGGGGGTCCTGTTGATCGAGAGGGGTGTGGCGTACCGCAAAACGGACGAAACGGACCTCCTACGGTCGAAACGGGGGTCCTGTTGATTGGGAGGGGTGTGGCGTACCGCAAAACGGACGAAACGGACTTGTGTTGGAGTGCTACGGTCGAAACAGGGGTCCTGTTCATCGGGAGGGGTGTGGCGTACCGCAAAACGGGACTCCATGGGATACTGTTCATCTCCACCGTCGACCTCCTCCAGCCTCCACGGGCTACCGTCGACCTCCTCCAGCCTCCACGGGCTCCTGTTCATCCAGCCTCCACCGTGCACTACTCCACCGGCTACTGTTCAACCACCCCTCCACGGGCACCCCTCCACCTTCTATTGTTCATCCAGCCCTCCACACCACGGGGTCCTGTTCAACCACCCCTCCACCATCTACTGTTCATCCAGCCCTCCACACCACGGGGTCCTGTTCATCCAGAGGCAGTGCTACCGCTCACTATTCATCCAACCCCCCCGCAATGCTCACTGTTCATCCAATCGATCGGCTTTAGTTAGCACCAGTAGCGAAGGAATCGCTCGATCGGGTTCAGTTAACAGCCATCGATCCATCGCCCAGGTTCAGTAACGCGTAGCCTGCAGTGCAATCGCTCGGGTTCAGTTAGAGCCCAATGCCTCGCTTGGGTTCAGTTAGAGCCAACGCCTCGCACACACGCGCGTACGTGTACGAGAGAAACGCGCATCGCTCTGCCCCCGACCTTCCATAGTAACCGGGAACTCCCCAAAATTTTCCTCCCCCTCGCTTCTACCACGGTTTTTTCCGTCATGGACGGCCCAAAGAATGTCATGCAGCTGCGTCTCCGGCCCGCCCAGGACGAAAAGCCCATTTTCTGTCATGATTTTTTGTCATAGAAGTAGGAGCCCACCACATCTATGATGATACCGGGTTTTGTCAAATTATCGTCATAGAAGTGTCATATGTATGACAGAAAAAAATTCTTTCGGCCCAAAATGTCACGGATGTATCTTTTTTTGTAGTGATGGCAATTGGGCGAAGGCAGAGGATCGAGAGCAATGGGGGCGCGACAGCGACAAGAAGAGGCGAGCTCGAGGAGGAAGAAGATGGGGACGGCAGTGCCGAGATTGGGGAAAACGCAGAGGGTGAATGAGCAGCGCGCCCGCGGTTATTCCTTTTTATGGGGAAGGCGTGGGCCGCCTCTTTACCATTTACCGCGACATGCCGCATGCGTACAGCAGGCGCCCCACGCTTGCCTCCCATGTCATGCACGACCTTCCACGTCGCGGTTGCAATGCAGGTCATGGGGAAGCGCAGCAGGCAAAAAATTTACCATGGTAAAAACTGGCCCCGCCTCCCCGCGCGCCGTTCTGGGCCTAGCCCAACAACGTGCCGCGCTTATGTGTGGCCCAGGCCCGGGGGCTCCTGTCAGTGAACAGAAGTAGGGGCTCTACTTCTGCACCCCTTGACCTGTGCACGGGCAGTCAGAGCCACGCCCACGGCCATAGTAAGCAGGGCTGGTGACGGAAGCCGAGGCCACAAGGCGATCAAGGCAATGCCAAGACAGAGACACGAACGGCAAGAGGGCGAGGTGGACTCCCCCGGCAAGACCCTTGCCGGGGTGGCCTCCACGGCCCCGGCAAGGGCCTTGTCGGGGTAACTTGCCCAACCCCAACGGAGCGTGCCACCTTTGATCCCAAGGTTTCTAGCATCATCAACCACATTGGAACCAGGGCTTAGGGGGCGCCTCCATGGTGACATGTAGATCTTTGTGAATACCATCAACACACAAGAATAGATGAAGACTAGAAGACAAGGCCTCCGGCAACATCCTTGCTGGGGACAACCGTAGTGCCACGGCAAGACCCTTGCTGGGGCCCCCGGCAAGACCCTTGCCGAAGACATCAGCGAGGCCGCGGCTAGGCCCACGCACACCGAGACCCCACCACCGTTCCCATGCAGCTGCCAGCCCAGCAAGGCAGGCGGGCACTTGCGTGGCAACATGCGGTCCCGAGGCTAAATCAGCAAGCACCTATGTGGTGGCATGCAGATCTTCGTGAAGAAGATGCCACCGCGCCACCTCAGCAGCCTGCCAGCCTACATGGCGATGCCCGCCTCGCTGGCCTGGACACGTGTCGAAGCAGGGCGAGGCGGCGATAAAGTGAGGGGACACCTCATGGGCGCATTTAATGCGTCTTGTCCCATAATGGCAAGAGATAAACATAGCTACTGTACCCTTTTCACCTCCTGTGTGCCACTATGGCACCTCCTTCGACTATAAAAGGAGGCCCAAGGCGTACTGGAGAGGGATTCGGCTCTTTGGGGAAGTCACTCTCGATAGCTAGTTCAAGAACACAGATATACACACCAAAGCAGGACTAGGGTATTACGCGATCTCTACGGCCCGAACCTGGGTAATCGACCTTTGTGCTGGCTCTTAGACCTGCTCTTCTCACAACCCCGCGCCTGCAGACCACACTAGGGATCCCGTTGATCCGATAGGTGTCGTTCCCACCAACAGTTTGTTTCCCACCCAACATGAAACTCATAGTAGACACTAGAGATTAACCAGTTAGTAGATAGATACTATTGATTGCGGCCCCGATATGTACCCCACAACCCGTTTAAAAACTCAAGTTTGACCATTAGTTTGGAGCTGACTCAGAGTCTAATCGGTGAACAGGATGATAAAGTAGCATGTAATATTAAGCGATGCATAACGTAAGCACACACGAAAGAGTGCAACCTCTCTTGCTGACCCGTGTAGTCCTCGAGGTCATCTGCTCGGTTGATGATGGTAATGCAGTTTTCATGGCTGCGGGCGGTGGGGAAGAAGATCTAAGGCGGCGAAAGATAGTCTGGAGGCCGGATCCCTGCTGTGCTGGACCCTTATGTCATTGGAGCAGATTAGCTGGGGTGGACGACGGCGCAACAGGAGCGGGACAAACCACACAAGGTTTTCTTTGACAACAATCTGTAAGAGAAGTAATTTTGTAAGGGCTCATTTGAATTGGAGGATTCTAACAACGCAGGGATAGGAAATACACAATAATAGGATGGGAATGCACGTGCAAAACAGAGAATTAAAAAACACTAGATTTCTTCCAATCTGGGTGTTCGGTTCACAAGAATTGGAAGATCATAGGATGCAAAGAAGCATAGTGAGATTAAGTCAAACCAGAAGAAAATGTATGGTTATAATGCTATTATGCTACTATCTCTTAGTCTTGTGCTTCATGAATATGAATTTGAAAAGGAGGACAAGTGGATATTAAAATTCCTACGGTTTTTCTTTCAAGGAGACACTAAAGGAACAAATCCTACAATTTTCCTTTGCTCCATTGCTTTGAACCAAATGCATGAATAGTAGTATCATAGGAAACTTTCCAATTACTATGTTTTTCCTTCACTTTTTCTTTCAAGCACTGGCGATTCTAGTAGGTAGGCTTGAGCAAGGAAAAGCCTACACTCAAAAAATGTTTTTGTGCTACTTCTACTACTTTGGACGCAGGCCACTGCCCTACTAGCTCAACTCCCAGGCCCATCGACAAATGCACAACTCAAACATGCAGAGATAAATAATGATGGTGTTCAAGAGAGTCCATCACAGATAGCTAAGTTTCCTAGTACCTCACTACTTGTCATATAGTAGGAGAAACTAATCATATTTCACGTTACTACGCGTGCTTAGTGGATAATATATATAACATGTAGAGTAAAAAAGAGATGCAACAAGTGTACAACCTCTTTGGCGAAGCCATGTCCATCTCAGCGTGATTTGGTTGGTTGGTGCGGATGATCCGGCTGACTTGGATGTCGGAGGAGGGGAAGAAGATCTTAGGCATCTTGAGATGGAGCTCGGGGTACTGCTCCGCTATGATGGAGGATTTCGTCGTTGGAGCAGCTCCGGTGAGTTGTACGATGCCGAGGCTGAAGCAGGACAGGAGAGACAACGTTAACCTGAGTGGAATTCTAATAGCATCTCCAATAGATGACGTAAAATACATAACCAAAAAGTGCTAGATGCAAAATACACCAGCCGCTCATCTTCAAACTTAACTGTCCAAACTGAATTTAACTGTCAAAAGTGAACTTAACTGTCGAAACTGAATTTTGCTATCGAAACTGAATTTTACTATTGAAACTGAACGCACTAGAGGCGAGGCTACACGTCAGTCGACTGACTTTTTCATCTCTGATCAGTCAATTTTGCAGCCGTTGGATATGAAATCAAGGGCTTGCGGTTCATCTTCAACCTCCACCCCCCTGAGCCACCAGCCACCACCGGCCAAACAACAGCCCCCTGCCGCCCACGGCTGGCGATGCGCCGCCCCGCCCGCCTCAAAAACACTCCCCACCGCCAGTCCACCGCCGCCCCGGCCATCCCTCTAGGCCCCCCGTGCCGAAATTTTTCTTTGGCGATCCCCATGCTACCGCCCCACCACTGCCGGCGACCACCGCCCCCACCCTGAACCCTAAGATAGATAGTGGGGTACCTCTCCGACGAGCCCCCCTCCCCGCTACGGTTGGTTCTTCCTTAACTCCGGCGAGCCCCCCACCCCCTGAAAATCGACTGACCCAAAAGTCGATTCAGTCGACTGAAGTGTAGCTAAATCGGAGCAGCATTGCAAGCAAGAGCAAGAGCAAGAGCAGCAGCGCGAGCAAGAGCAAGAGCAAGAGCAATAGCAAGAGCAGACCAGGTAGGGGACCGAGAGCAAGAGTAGAGTAGCAGCGCGAGCGAGAGCTAAAGCTAGCAGCTCCTACTTATGCGGACGTCGCCGCCAAGGGAGCGACGCCATGGAGGAAGTGGCCGGCGACGCCGCTGTGGATGGGGTCGCGCCATGTCGGCTCAAGACCGAGCGCCGGCAGCACCGTGAGATCGAATCAAGAAGAAAATGCGGTGATTAGTGTACAACCTCTTTGGTGGCGCCTATTAGGCGGCAGCTTCATCCGAGGAAACGGTGATGTTGCTGCTCTTCCAGTTGTGCAGATGAAGACGGCGGTGCGGGAATGGAGGTGGTGCGAAAGATGAGGGGAATGTTGGGGCAGCTCCTTGGAGGTGGACGACGGGGTGGCTGAACCGGCGGGACGACGAGATCGACGACGGATCCTCATCCAGTATGGTGGATGAGGGACGTTGAGGTGTTGCTGTGGACGACATCGTCGGGAAGAGGCTCTGAATGGGTGGCGGACGGAGGAGGGTGTGGGGCTTCGCGGGTTTTCACGGCCTCGGTGTACGAATGGGTGGGTGGATGGGATGGAAGTGGGGAACCATGGCTTAGGGACGCACTTGTCCGAAATGTGGGGTATGTTACGAAAGTACCCCCACTGATTTGAGGCGGTTCTTTCGGTTCAGGGGTATCACGGGCATTTCGCGTGTCGGGATTTCACAGGAGGTGGGAGTTTTCACGCGCGTTGTAATTTTAGAATAGCAAGGCGTGGGTTGAGATGGAGGGAGTTGTCGGAGCACAACGAGACAAAGATATATCTTAAATATTTCGGGCTATCAAGGCGCGGGTTGAAATTTCTGGACAAGCCTAACGTGTACTGTACCAAATCAATTCGCACTTTCGTCGACGAAAAAAGAAAAAAAATCAGTTCGTAGCACACAAGAGAGTCTAGTCCCGTGTACTGTACCAAATCAATTCGTACTACAAATGTCATTCAAAACTTTGAATTCATGTTATGTTCAATTAAAATATTTTGCTACGTGTATATTGCATGCAACCTACTACTCAAATGAACGTTTTAGTGCATTCCAAACGTATATACTACCGCTTCAATACGAACTAAATTTGAATTCATTTTTGTATTTGAATAAGATCTACAATAATGATTGTTGTGAAGTCAAACCATTTGAATTTGTTTCTCTATTTTAATAAGATCTACAATCATCATTATTGTCAAGTTAAACCATTGTTTGTGTATTATCTTCACAACACACCACATGATTACTCTCGAGTTACATATGAACTATGTGTACTATATGAACTCGAACTCTATTTTTTGAATCCACTTTATGTTGATTTCAAATCACAGTAATTTTCAAACTCTAGCAAGATCTTCATAATCTAAACCATGTCTCATATGTATAATGTGTTTATCACATAATGTATGGTGCCCCGCCCCCTACGCCTACAAATATTTAGATGTGAGTTGCAAACACCACGCATTACCACAAATTCAAATAAAATGTGAGATTGTTCGATATATATTATTGTTTAGATTGTTCGATATTTAGTTGTAAGATGCAAATGCCACACATTATCACAAATTCAAATAAAATGTGAGATTGTTTGATGTATAGTGAGGTTTAGATTGTTCGACATTTAGCTGTGAGTTGCAAACGCCATGCATTATCACATTATGGTATAACATGTGCAAAACGACAACACACGTATCACCGCTATATTCATGCATGCATATGTTTATAACACTATGATCTCCTATTCAAATATATGAATCCACTTTCATATCAAATTATGATCTTTGTTAGTCTCTTACACCCACACAATCCTCTAACTTTTGTAGCTAGCACTAACTTTCTCTCGTACATGCACACGCCCTCCTCTCCCTGCCCCTCCCTCAGCATTCTATCCATCATGCACATTCATTTTTTTTTCTTTAGGTCGTTCTCCCACAGTCTCCACAGCCTACAACATACACACGCACCTTCCATCTCCTCCTTTCTGTGTCCATGCCTCGTGTCTCTCATACGGTCCCACACACGTGTAAACTCTCGCCCCTCTTTGCATCTATCTCACAACCGCACACTCCTCCCCCTATCTAGCTAGTAGCTCAGTCTCTCGCACCACCTCCTAGCTCCATTCTCTCTGTCTATCCGTCTCGCTGGGCCTTATTTGCCTCTAACAAATGGATGTACATTGACCGATCTCCCGCTATACATATAGCTAGCTAGGTCCTTATAACTCGTTTTTCCCCACACGTCGATTGATCTACCTCATTAGTTATGTTTCTCCCTTCCTCCGACAAACAACAATTGATCTACCGATCTAGTTAGGTTTGCGTACCAAACACATGGTTCCCCTTCATCATCCATGCATGCGTCCCGACAGATCTATCACGCACAGGCACACACAGGAACACATCCCCACTCTTATTGATAATATTGTAGTTCCACCATCAGTTTATCTAGTAGGCCTCTCCCACCATCTTCAAGAACAACCTCCATCACCCATCCAACACGCTACCCCTCTCCCTCCCTCTCTCTCTCCTCTCACTCTCTCTCTGTCCCATCCTATTTCCCGTCCTTCAGTTATGTATGGATGTCGACTGATCTCCCTCAAGACATAGCTGGGTCTCTCCTTCTCAACACATATAGGAGTTATTCTACTTCTACAGTTAGGCCTCTACCTCCCCTCTCCCCCACCCCCCTCCCCCCCCACACACACACCGATACATCGAGCGCTCTAGTCATGTCTCCCTGCCG